>NW_024395977.1:13014471-13283214 GCF_016617805.1 Bactrocera tryoni
TTATATCTGGGAGTTCTGGAAAATCCATAACCGAAACACTTTTACCAGTTTAACGTTTTTTTTACCAGGTCCTGTATCGAATACGACGAAACGATTCGCCTCGATAATTTGAGGCCCAGGGGACATTTTGCACGAGAAGCACTGATGCGCACTTTTTAATAAGATTCTGAGCGCGAACCGTAAAAGAAAAAAGTAAGAAAGAACGAATTAAACGTATATAGAAGATCGGAAAAGAATAAACAGAAAATGTCGAAAAAACACTCGAAATGCAAAAGACACGACGGCGCGAGAGCTAGTCGATGACTGATCTTAATATTAAGTACGACTGTTATCAGGAAAATATTTTCTCCTAGTTTCAATATTGTATTTCACAGATTACAGCCCGATTTTGACAATTTGAGAAGCCAAACCTCATGTGCAATGGTTTATCTAGATATGCCCTTTATAACTTAATTGGCGAAAGAATTAGATGGAATTTATAACTTTCTTGTCTGGGAAATAAGTACGGTTTTTATCTGATTTTCCATTTTCACACATTAATGCATAAGAGGAATGTTATCAACTGAACTCGATTGAAATTGGTCAAGCAGCGAGATATGATTTTCACATAAAGGTAGACAGAGCTATACCCTTCGTCCAATTTTGGAATGAGCTCCCATCAAGCGATATACAAGATCTGTCGCAAAAGAAACAGAACTTTTTAAATATAACTGTTTCTGGTGGCGCCACCTATTAATGGGTATATGAAAAAAAGTTTGATCTCTTGTTGACAGTTCGTAAAAATTTTAAGACAATTGGATAACTACAATCGATTGTATCGATCAAAAAGTGACAGCAGCTTTTGGTCATCGGTCGTAAAATGCAATTTGAACAAAGATCAAATATTAAATTTTGTTTTAAACTTGGGAAAACGTTTACTGAAACATTTCAAATGATGAAGAAAGTTTATGGTGATCAGTGCCTATCCCGTAGTAATGTGCATGAGTGGTTTAAGCGATTCCAAGAAGGTCGTGAGGACCTCTGTGACGATCAGAAGTCGGTCGTCTTCAGAAGTCAAAAATAAAGACAATGCTGATTTGTTTTTACAATTCCGAGGGTATTGTACACCGAGAGTTCGTCCCACCTGGCCAAGCGATTAATGCTGTGTTTTGCCTTGGTGTTATGACGCCGTGAGGCAGGGTCCAGGCGCCTGTTGCACGATAATGCGCCGTGTCATCGGTCGACGCTTGTCACTGATTTTTTGACAAAAAACTCCATATTAACCATTAATCACTCACCCTACTCACCTTATCTGGCACCCTGTGATTTTTACTTATTTGGAAAACTTCATTTGCCCATGAAAGGACACTGGTTTCAGGATATTTCAGCTTTCCAAAAAGCGACGACCGATATTCTCAAGAGCATTCCGAAAAATGACGCAAGGAAACTACTTTGAATAAAAAAATATAACTTTTGAAAAATACTAATTTTTTGTTGTTTTTTTCTTAACAGACCTGTCTCTTTTGCGACAGACCTCGTAGAATATGAAGTTTAATGCTTATGGCGCTTTTACGTAATCAGTTATCGAGAAATTACAAGCTTCCAAGAAAACCGTGTATGGAGAGTAGACTTGGTTACAATCCGATTTAACCCATTTTCAAACCGTTTGTGGAGGTCCTGAAAGAAAACATTCTCAGAAACTTTGATTGTTATAAATACATATATAGTACATACATATGTATACGGAAAGACCCCGCTTTGTGCTAGGATACGTTCGATTAAAGTAGAACGTAACACAAACTGCGCTAAACGAGGTTATCCTAAAGGGTTAGGGGAAGATGATATAAAATTTATGTTAAGAAAACAAAACTAAACATTAATTTCTTATAAAAAAGACAATATAAACGAATATACCTATAAAAACAAGCAAGGAAGGGCTAAGTTCGGGTGTCACCGAACATTTTATACTCTCACATGATAAAGTGATTGTACAGAGAAGGCATCAGGTGGATTTCAAAATAGCGTTATATTGGAAGAAGGCGTGTTTGTAGATCGATTTCACCCATATTTCGTACATGTGATCAGGGTGTTAAGAAAATATTATGTACCGAATTTCATTGAAATCGGTTGAGCAGTTCCTGAGATATGGTTTTTGGTCCATAAGTGGGTGACGCCACGCCCATTTTCTATTTTTCAAAAAAGCCTGGATGCAACTTCCTTCTGCCATTTCTTTCGTAAAATTTAGTGTTTCTGACGTTTTTTGTTAGTCGGTTAACGCACTTTTAGTGATTTTCAACATAGCCTTTGTATGGGAGGTGGGCGTGGTTATTATCCGATTTCTTCCATTTTTGAAATGTATATGGAAATGCCTGAATGAAACGACTCTGTAGAGTTCGGTTGACATAGCTATAGTAGTTTCCGGAACATATACAAAAAACTTAGTAGGGGGCGAGGCCACGCCCACTTTTCCAAAAAAGTTACGTCCAAATGTGCCTCTCCCTAATGCGATCCTTTGTGCCAAATTTCACTTTAATATCTTTATTTATGGCTTAGTTATGACACTTTATAGGTTTTCGGTTTTCGCCATTTTGTGGGCATGGCAGTGGGCCGATTTTGCCATCTTCGAACTTAGCCTTTCTATGGAGCCAAGAAATACGTGTACCAAGTTTAATCATGATATCTCAATTTTTACTCAAGTTACAGCTTGCACGGACGGACGGACGGACAGACAGACATCCGGATTTCAACTCTACTCGTCACCCTGATCACTTTGGCATATATAACCCTATATCTGACTCTTTTAGTTTTAGGACTTACAAACAACCGTTATGTGAACAAAACTATAATACTCTCCTTAGCAAATTTGTTTCGAGAGTATAAAAATGCTAACGTAGTCACACTATTCAGTCCAATTTTTACCTTTTCTGTTAGATGTTGTTCATATGTGGATTAAGCATCGATAAAATCCCGTCTTGCTTTTGAGTTCCTGATAAAATTTAGATAATTTTCATTAAATTGGTATTTAATTGCGGTGTGAAAACTCCTCTTTACAAACGCTATAGAATATTTGTTTTCTCTTTGAGGTCATCATTAGAAAGACTGCTATTGAACAACTTCTTCGACGTATTTCACATTTACTTCATCTAAGCCTGTTTGTTTTACTAATTCCACTATTTCATTCATATCGACAGAGTATCCAATGTCTTTACTGTTGCTTAAATTTTTCAAAATGGTCTTTCATAATCCTTTCACAGCTCTTTCTGTTATCTTGGTCTTTTATTTCAAAACTCTCATGATCATGCCGCCAAACGAATTTGTTGTCATTGTGCATGCATTTTGGGGTTATGAATTTTTATACCCTGAACAGGGTATATTAAGTTTGTCACGAAGTTTGTAACACCCAGAAGGAAGCGTCGGAGACCCTATAAGGTATATATAAATGATCAGTACGTTGAGCAGAGTCGATTTAGCCATGTCCGTCTGTCTGCCCGTCCGTCTGTCTGTATATATACGAACTAGTCCCTCAGTTTTTAAGTTATTGTTTTGTAATTTTGTAAACGTCATTTTTTCTTCAAGAAGCTGCTCATTGGTCGGAACTGCCGATATCGGATCACTATAACATATAGCTGCCATACAAACTGAACGATCGGCACATTTCACAATGTATCTTCACTAAATTTGGTATAGATTATTTTCTAAGACAACAATGTAATCTCCGAAGAAATTGTTCTGATCGGTATCTTCACGAAATTTGGTATAGATTATTTTCTAAGACAACAATGTAATCTCCGAAGAAATTGTTCTGATCGGTTAACTATAGCATATAGCTACCATACAAACTGAACGATCGGAAACTAGTGCTGGTATGGAAAACTTTTGCATTTGACGTGATATCTTCACGAAATTTGGTATGGATTACTGCTTAAGGTAACAATATAATCTCCAAAAAAATTGTTCAGAACGAATTACTATAGCATAAAGCTTCCATACAAACTGAACATATAGTTACTAAGAGAAATGCACCTGTGAAGGGTATTTAGCTTTGGTGCAACCGAACTTAACGTTTTTTCTTGTATTTAAAATTAATAAAAAACAAGTAAGGAAGAGCTAAGTTCGGGTGTCACCGAACATTTTATACTCTCGCATGATAAAGTGATAATCGAGATTTCATTATCCGTCATTTACATATTTTTCAAGTACCGTATTTGTGTAAAGTTTTATTCCGATATCATCATTGGTTCCTAATGTACATATTATACAGAGAAGGCATCAGATGGAATTCAAAATAGCGTTAAATTGAAAGAAGGCATGGTTGTGAACGATTTCTCCCATATTTCGTACATGTGATCAGGGTGTTAAGAAAATATTATGTACCGAATTTCATTGAAATCGGTTGAGCAGTTCCTGAGATATGGTTTTTGGTCCATAAAAGGGGTGACGCCACGCCCATTTTCTATTTTTAAAAAAAGCCTGGATGCAGCTCCTTCTGCCTTTTCTTCCGTAAAATTTAGTGTTTCTGACGTTTTTTGTTAGTCGGTTAACGCACTTTTAGTGATTTTCAATATAGCCTTTGTATGGGAGGTGGGCGTGGTTATTATCCGATTTTTTCCCTTTTTGAACTGTATATGGAAATGGCTGAAGGAAACGACTCTATATAGTTTGGTTGGCATAGCTATTGTAGTTTTCGTATATGTACAAAAACGATATGTACAAAAAACTTAGTAGGGGGCGGGGCCAAGCCCACTTTTTCAAAAAATTACGTCCAAATATGCCCCTCCCTAATGCGATCCTTTGTGACAAATTTCACTTTAATATCTTTATCTATGGCTTAGTTATGACACTTTATAGGTTTTCGGTTTTCGCCGTTTTGTGGGCGTGGCGGTGGGCTGATTTTGCCCATCTTCGAACTTAACCTTCTTATAGAGCCAAGAAATACGTGCACCAAGTTTGATCATGATATCTCAATTTTTACTCAAGTTACAGCTTGCACGGACGGACGGACGGACAGACAGACATCCGGATTTCGACTCTACTCGTCGCCCTGATCACTTTGGTATATATAACTCTATATCTGACTCTTTTAGTTTTAGGACTAACAAACAACCGTTATGTGAACAAAACTATAATACTCTCCTTAGCAAGAAAGTAGTTCTGTCTCTTCGTTGCGGAAGGGAATATGCATATGAGACTCTGAGAAACCCCTAACTACAGACAGTTAAAATGCCACATATTTATAATTTGCTTTCAGGTTTTATCAAATTACCTCATTACAATCACCAATCATATGAAATAAAGACAACCTGATGTTATAAATCTCAATTCTTTCCATTTTAGGCAAAAAATACACCGTTGTGAATAAAACACGATCCTTCATTTTCATTGAGATAACTAACATATTGGATGATATATGCAGTATAAAGTCAACCGGAAGTTCAAAAATCTTTATATACGTATATGGGGGCTATTAAGCCCATTTTTGACACACAGACATACTATTATCAGAAAAGGGTTCTCACTGAATTTCGATTATATATATAATATCTTGACTCGGTAAAAATTCAGCAATGGATACTCAGGTTCACATATTCGGTGCCTGGGAGCTTGAACCGTTTAGGTCATAAGGTGGCAGCTTTTTAAGCATTATTCGTGCAAAGTTTTATCTCGTTATGTTAATTACTTTTTCATTACTGCGTTATATAAATTTTAAGTTAAAGTGATCTACCTACTTTTGATTGAATTTGGTCGGGCAGGTCCCGAGATATGACATTTCACATAAAAGAGAGCGGTACCACGCCCACTGACCAATTTTGACACCGGCTCATATAAAACCCTCACATACCATGTGGGGAGAGAAACCTTATGTTTGTGTATTAGTTATTGTATATCGCGCCTTCATTAGTTTTTAGCATTACCATTATGTGGGGAATAAGCAGGGTTATGATCCAATTTCGTTAATTTTCACACTGTCGGTAGGGGCTCTAATAAGATTTGTGTTGAACGAATTTTGTTATTTTAGCTTTAATGATTTGGTCTTACCAAATTTTCAGCCCACATGTGTCATTTTAGAGTTTGGTTATGGCAATTTATAAGGTTTTTTAATCGCGTTTCAAGTGCGCTACAGTGCACAGTGGTCGGTCTTGTATGGAATCAGCGGCTAAAAATACTTCCACTGCATAATTAAAAGTGAAACTTTTGCCAAAGCTTTTTAAAATCTCCCTCTCCCGTTTCCCACTCTGCCACTCTCCGAAGGTAACAAATTTTAATTAATTATATTAAATTAAAAAAATTGATAAACGAAAAGAGGATTTTTTTTAATACGAGTATTATTCAACTAAATCAAAAACTGATTTGAATAAAATTGATTTACTTTTGCATGATAGTTTCTTTGTCTGGTGATGAAGGGATCTAAGCTCAAAGCAAACTGACGAAGGAAGATAATACCAGAAATATTTTGAAGTTAATTCCTTTGCACGATCTAGCGCAAATCTAGTGCATTGAGGGTTGCAGCTGAAATCAAAAGCATAGACTTAGAAAACATTAACTAATATAAACAAACTTGTGGCGGGACAGGGATCACTACTTTTTGTATACCTTAAATCGATGTATACGGAAAAACATACCACGCAAAACATAAAACAATTGTTTTAAAATAATAAAACAATATATTATTACATAAAAACTACTTTGTTATATAGCAAATCCCTTTATTATCAATACTCATTTCGACTTATGGCGATTAAACACGATTTTATATCGCAATTTAGTTTATTACAGTGCAATCGCGATTACAGTGCAATCTTAAACAATAAAAGCATGCGGTCGTGTAATGTTTGTGTTTAAATGCGTATACCAAATCAGTTGGTTTGAGAATTTTGGAGAAAATTTCAAAAGGGGCGGGATGTTCGCAATTAGCAAAAGAATATAAAGTCGCTAAGTCCACAATAACCCGAATAAAAAACAATAAGTCAAAGATTTTGAAAGCAGTATCCAAAATGCACCGCAAAAGAAAGTCCTTTAAGGCTGGAGAATATCCACGAATGGAAAAAAGCTGTATGATTGGTTTATTAAACAAAGAAGTAAGCATGTGCCAATAGGCGCTTCCTCTATTAGAGTAAAGGCGAACAAATTGTTCGAAGAAATGTACGGATCAAGCAACCGATTCAATGCAAGTTGCGGTTGGCTCAATGGATTTAAAAAAGATTTGGAATTCGTCTGTTAAAAGTCTGTGGTGAAAAATTATCATCAAATCCCGATGGAGTCCCAGAGTTCAAAAATAGACTTAAAAAACTAAAGGCTGAGCTTAGTTTATGCGACGACCTTACCCGATAAAACTTACGTAAGTTCTTCTGAAAAAACTGCTCCTGGCAGAAAAATTTAAAAAGCTTGAGTGACATTTTTGGCATGCACAAACGCAAGTGGAGTGCACAAGTTAAAACCGTTGGTAATTGGCAAGGCAAAAAACCGCGATCATTTAAAAATTTTGAGCTACCGGTCGAGTATAAAAACTCTAAAAACGCTTGGATGACTGCATCAATTTTCAAAGAATGGTTTCATCATGCTTTTGTGCCACAGGTAATTTTATGGTTCTAACTTTTTGTCAATTTTGTAACACTTGAAATTTTTTTTAACATTTTGCAGGTTACACGTTTCTTGCAAAAACAAGGGCTGCCATTAAAAGCAGTTTTGATTTTAGACAATGCTCCTTGTCACCCTGGAGTAGAAGACTTAAAGTCAGATTGTAGATCAATTTTTACTATCTTCATGCCACCAAACGTCACGCCATTGATCCAACCGATGGACCAAAATGGAATTAGATTGACAAAGATACATTACAAGACAAATTTATTGAGATCAGCGTTTAGAAAAGCGAACACAGATGAATATTTAAATAATTTAAATTTAAAAGACGCTGTTTGTATGTTGGCACATGCATGGGAACAATTAAGCCCTGTCGTCGTGGAAAAATGCTGGCATCCGCTTTTAAAAGATGATGTTTTTAATGAAGAAGGAGCAAACTGTAGCGAAGATGACGACATTCCCTTGAGTGTCTTACGTTCAAATACAATTCAGCAACAATCAACAGAGTATGCGGAAATAAATAATTTGCTGGAGAGCATAGTTCCAGAAGTAAGCCCTCATTTTTTATATGTGAAAGTACTAAATTTAACAAAGAAATATTTTCCACAGGTTACGTTTAATACAGCAGATTTGGTTGCTTGGGTTTCAACGGATGACCCTATTGAAGACTGGAATATAGTGGATGACGTTGCTGTTTTAAGTTCAGAAGAAGACGAAGAACCAAATGAAAAATGCAATATAACCGCTTCAGAAGCCGTTTCAGTCTTTGACAAGGCTATAGAGTGGGCCGAAGAATACACTAATTCTCTTCCTAAAATAATGGTTCTTAAAAATTTTAGGGAGGAGGCTGTGAAGCAATGCCTTAAAGCGAAAAAAAAGCAAACAAAAATTGTTAATTTTTTTTCAGCAGAATAAAGTTTTGCTTTCTTATTTTGTGAATGTACAAAGATGATCTCAAGAATAAAATCTATTTAACTTTTTTGAAAAAATAATAAAAGAAAGTGTATAAAATCTTAATCTGAGTTGAAGCAACAATCTTGATTGAGGGAACAGGCCTTGCACGAATTAGTTCCCTCAATCGCGATTGCACTGTATATGAGCTAATTTTTAAGCTATTTTCACCGCACAGTCGGTGTGTTTCTATTTTATCACTTCTCTTGCTTTTCGTAGCCCCTACGAATGGGATAGACCAAAAAAGTATTTACCGTTAGTTTTATTGGTGTTTTAAGAAATAGCCTTGATACAAACAGTGGTAAATTTCAAACTTTTATTTTTTTAGTGGTCCGATTCCATCCATGGAATACGTGTACCAACTTCATTACAATATATCAATTTTTCCATAAGTTACAGCTTGCTCAGGCAGAGGGACAAACAGACAAATATCCGGATTTCAACTCGCCATCCTGGTTATGTGTATATATGTCCCCTAGCTCCAAACGTACGTTTTCATACCCAAAATATCCCCGAACAGACTCGCGAGAGATGTCGAGCTCTTTTGCCAGCTCTCTAACACTTGCCTAACGATTTTCAAGCACCATATCATTCACGTTTGTAATATTTTCATCAGTTAGAGAGGTCAAAGGTCGTCCAGAATAAGGCATGTCTTTAAAGATCTCTCGACCATTTCCAAAGCTTTGTACCTCTCGTAGGCTTGTGTTTTTGATAAAACTCAAACACCGTAAGCCTTTTCCAACATTCACAACGATTCTGCACACGAAATTTGGTTAGATATATAAAATTTGAGACAAATTCTTTCTTCGATATTCTTATCCATTGCAAAAATCGCAACGCACCATTGAGGTGTACCGACTTAAGCAGCTGCTGTAAACAAACTTGTTCACAGATCGCGCTCATATTTGGCATGGTAATTAAAGGCGAACCTACCAGCTTCGCAAACACACAATTTTATGCTCTTGCAACCAGTTGCTACAGAGTATTATAGTTTTGTTCACCTAACGGTTGTACTTATCACCTGAAACTAATAAAGATAGATATAGGGTTATATACTATGAATAACAAGTAAGGAAGGGCTAAGTTCGGGTGTCACCGAACATTTTATACTCTCGCATGATAAAGTGATAATCGAGATTTCATTATACGTCATTTACATATTTTTCAAATACCGTATTTTTGTAAAGTTTTATTCCGCTATCATCATTGGTTCCTAATGTACTATATATTATACAGAGAAGGCATCAGATGGAATTCCAAATAGCGTTATATTGGAAGAAGGCGTGGTTGTTAACCGATTTCGCCTATATTTCGCACATGTCATCAGGGTGTTAAGAAAATATTATGTACCGAATTTCATTGAAATCGGTTGAGTAGTTCCTGAGATATGGTTTTTGGTCCATAAGTGGCCGCGCCCATTTTCAATTTTTAAAAAAAGCCTGGGTGCAGCTCCTTCTGCAATTTCTTCCGTAAAATTTGGTGTTTCTGACGTTTTTTGTTAGTCGGTTAACGCACTTTTAGTGATTTTCAACATAACCTTTGTATGGGAGGTGGGCGTGGTTATTATCCGATTTCTTCCATTTTTGAACTGTATATGGAAATGCCTAAATAAAACGACTCTGTAGAGTTTGGTTGACATAGCTATAGTAGTTTCTGAGATACGTACAAAAAACTTAGTAGGGGGCGGAGCCATGCCCACTTTTCCAAAAAAAATTACGTCCTAATATGCCCCTCCCTAATGCGATCCCTTGTGCCAAATTTCACTTTAATATCTTTATCTATGGCTTAGTTATGACACTTTATAGGTTTTCGGTTTCCGCCATTTTGTGGGCGTGGCAGTAAGCCGATTTTGCCCATCTTCGAACTTAACCTTCTTATGGAGCCAAGAAATACGTGTACCAAGTTTCATCATGATATCTCAATTATTACTCAAGTTACAGCTTGCACGGACGGACGGACAGGCGGACGGACAGACGGACGGACAGACAGACAGACATCCGGATTTCAACTCTACTCGTCACCCTGATGACTTTGGTATATATAACCCTATATCTGACTCTTTTAGTTTTAGGACTTACAAACAACCGTTATGTGAACAAAACTATAATACTCTCCTTAGCAACTTTGTTGCGAGAGTATAAAAATGATCAGGATGACGAGAAAAATTAAATCCGGTTGACTGTCTGTCGGTCATTGCAACGCTCACAAATCGCCATTAACCGAAGACCTATAAAGTGCCAAAACCAAATTAAGATTCAAAACTGTAATTTGGCACAGGGAATTGCGGAAGCCATGGGCATATGTGGCAACAAGTTTTGAAAGAGTTGGCGCGGCTCCGCCCTCTAATAAGTTTAATGTACATATCTCCTAAACTACTAAAACTTCAACAGCCAAAATCGCACAGCACTACTACGAAAACTTCTACCGATAGTGTGAAAATGGATGAAATCAGAGGAAAACCCCGCTCACACCCCAAACAACGATACTGTTCAAAACTGCAAAAACCGCAATACATCAATAACTAAATGCGCTAGAAACGCTAAAATTTACCACCAGGATGGTAGTGTGAAATCCCATATATTTACACTCGACTGACCGATTCGACAAAATTTAGTACCTGGTAATTTTTTAGTATTTCAATGTAACGTTGTGAAAATGAGCGATGTCGGACAACAACTACGCCTACTTCCCATAAGCACAATTTGAAATTCCACTTCTTTCGTTCAGTTTCCAGTACACAAGCCGCTAGGTTCCGAATATGTAGTTCCTGGTACCTACATATAGGTCACTTTTGATGGAAAATGTCGGCGTGTGATATACTACATATAACTGAAATTATTTTGAATTTTGTCTTTGACAATGGTATGTCTGTATGTAAAAATAGGTTGAATCAAACCAATATTTCCCTTATCCCCCATATACCTTATAAAAAGATAATCGAACTTCCGGGTGTCTTTGTACCGTATATATCAGCCAATATGTGTGTTATCTCAATGAAAATGAGCTAGAGTGTTTTACTCATAACAGTGCATATTTGTATCGGGTGATTTTTTAAGAGCTTGATAACTTTTTTTAAAAAAAAAACGCATAAAATTTGCAAAATCTCATCGGTTCTTTATTTGAAACGTTAGATTGGTTCATGACATTTACTTTTTGAAGATAATTTCATTTAAATGTTGACCGCGGCTGCGTCTTAGGTGGTCCATTCGGAAAGTCCAATTTTGGGCAACTTTTTCGAGCATTTCGGCCGAAATAGCCCGAATTTCTTCGGAAATGTTGTCTTCCAAAGCTGGAATAGTTGCTGGCTTATTTCTGTAGACTTTAGACTTGACGTAGCCCCACAAAAATAGTCTAAAGGCGTTAAATCGCATGATCTTGGTGGCCAACTTACGGGTCCATTTCTTGAGATGAATTGTTCTCCGAAGTTTTCCCTCAAAATGGCCATAGAATCGCGAGCTGTGTGGCATGTAGCGCCATCTTGTTGAAACCACATGTCAACCAAGTTCAGTTCTTCCATTTTTGGCAACAAAAAGTTTGTTAGCATCGAACGATAGCGATCGCCATTCACCGTAACGTTGCGTCCAACAGCATCTTTGAAAAATACGGTCCAATGATTCCACCAGCGTACAAACCACACCAAACAGTGCATTTTTCGGGATGCATGGGCAGTTCTTGAACGGCTTCTGGTTGCTCTTCACCCCAAATGCGGCAATTTTGCTTATTTACGTAGCCATTCAACCAGAAATGAGCCTCATCGCTGAACAAAATTTGTCGATAAAAAAGCGGATTTTCTGCCAACTTTTCTAGGGCCCATTCACTGAAAATTCGACGTTGTGGCAGATCGTTCGGCTTCAGTTCTTGCACGAGCTGTATTTTTATACGGTTTTACACCAAGATCTTTGCGTAAAATCTTCCATGTGGTCGAATAACACAAACCCAATTGCTGCGAACGGCGACGAATCGACATTTCACGGTCTTCAGCCACACTCTCAGAAACAGACGCAATATTCTCTTCTGTACGCACTGTACGCATTCGTGTGGTTGGTTTAATGTCCAATAAAGTAAACTGAGTGCGAAACTTGGTCACAATCGCATTAATTGTTTGCTCACTTGGTCGATTATGTAGACCATAAAACGGACGTAAAGCGCGAAACACATTTCGAACCGAACACTGATTTTGGTAATAAAATTCAATGATTTGCAAGCGTTGCTCGTTAGTAAGTCTATTCATGATGAAATGTCAAAGCATACTGAGCATCTTTCTCTTTGACACCATGTCTGAAATCCCACGTGATCTGTCAAATACTAATGCATGAAAATCCTAACCTCAAAAAAATCACCCGATACCTAAAATAGATAAATTTGACTTAGCCCCCATATAACTAATATAATCATTTTCGGACATCCGGCAGATTTTCTCTATATTTTGTTTGGTTTTTTAATATGTGACATTGCCAAATACTAGATGTAATGGTTTTCGTTTTTCTAACAAACCTTATGTGTCTGTCAGTTTAGGAGTTATAAATAGTATCTGTTTATATAAAATTGCTTGGGTTTCGATCCTCAGGTTGACGTTTTACACAATAAAGTATTTCCCTGGCTTTGATTCTGCAAGAGTATTAAATGTTCGGTAGCACGCGAACTTAGTCATTCTTTACTTGTTTCCGGTTACTTTTTTTTCATATATGTGGGGAAACAATATTGTATTTACACTTTATTTAGTATTCCGCAAAAGAATACTGGTTTATACATTCAAGTTTAAAACATTGTTTAACGATCATAAAACGTAACTTTCTGATACTTTTAGTTTGACAATTTATTCAATACTTATGGAAAACGTTCAATAATTACGAAAAGCAAGTTTTCTTGTGGTTCTTCGTTCACGAGTACGCGTCCGTTGCGTACGAAGTCTCGGAATCGTGTGTGTGTTTCTTTTTATCCGTCGCTGTCGGTGTTAATTTTTTCGTTAAGTCCGTTTATTCAGGGTGTATGTTAAGAGTTGCATGCATGTGCAGGTCAGATCAGGTACAATCCCACATTCGGCTTTCCTGACTTATTCGTTTGGCCCGAACGAAGGTTTCCATCTCTTTATGAACTCGGCGATGGTGGTTGTGTAAATAGGACCCTCACCCTCGCCGACCTTCTCGACCTCATACCTATCGTGTCCTAGCACCTTCGAAATCTTATATGGACCAAAATATTTAGGTCTTAAATTAAGCTCGCTCTCATGCTGAGTCCGCTTAATGGAGACTAATTCGTCCAGTCTGCACTTTGTTGATTCTTTCCTCTTTCTGTCAAAATTTTGTTTGTTTTCCTTTTGTGTCAAGGCAATATTTTGTTTTGCCTGATCCTTTGTCGCTTCTCGGTCTGAATCTAATTCATTCAAGGCGGCGTTTTCTATTAACTTATTTGTTTCTGTCATACCCGAAATCCTTATCTCTATCCAAGTTAAAATTTTAAAGGAAGTAATACAATTTGATGTATTCATTCCACTTGTCCGTTGCCCCGAGGAACACCTATTACGAGACTCTACACCTCCCTCGCTCAGTAATATTTAAAGAGATTTCCCGTGAACGCAGCACCTTTATCAGTTATAATACGCCGTGGGTTACCGAAAAGAGCGGCTTGTTTTTCGATACGATCAACGACTGCCTCGGCTCCAGTGTTTTTTACCGGGTACAACCACACAAACTTCGAAAATTATCTACTGGAACAAAAATATAGTTATACGCTTTCTTCGTCTGTTCCATGGGACCTACATGACCTAAAGCTAAATGGCTGATCTTCCGTATGTATTGCATTTAATAAACCTTCTTTTCTTCCTATCTTTGAATCTGTCATCACATTGCCCGAATCCATTCGTCCTGTTGCTGAGCCTGCCTTAGCCTATGCAGCAAAGAATCTTCCAAAATATGCTACGCTATTCTGCTTAACGCATTAACGTTACGCATCTTCGAGATATTTCGGTGTTCTATTTCATAGTCGAAGTCTTGTAATAGCAACGCTCACCGAGATACTCTTAGTGGAATATCCTTCCTTTTCATGGTCATTGCGAACGCGTTGCAATCAGTAACAATTCTGAAATGCAACCCCAAAAGATATACTCTCCACTTCTAAAGGGCTTCAACAATCGCTAACACCTCTAACTCATACGAATGGTGCTCCTCTTCTGCTGGCTTTGTCTTCCGACACATGTACTGGATTGGGTGAAAGTGCAAGTCTTCGCTGTCCTTTTGTAAGAGTACACCATCATATCCATGTATCGAGGCATCCGTATGAACTTCAGTTAGAGACTTCGGATTGTGCAACCATAACACTGGTGCACTAGACAGAGCAGCTTTTAGTTGCTGCAGCGAAGCCTGCTAATCGTCTCTAAGACAAAAGCTACATACATCCTTACGTACCAGCTCAGACTGAGGTTTAGCGACTACTGCATACCATTCTATGAAACGGTGAAAATAAGAAGTAAGCCCTAAGAATCTTTGCACCGCTTTTTTATCCATAGGCGCCGGAAAATTCCTTACTGCCTGCGTTTTCGCTTCTGATGGTCTTATTGTGGGTCTATGAAATAACTCCCATGAAAATAAGTCCCACTTTTAAAAACGAAATAAGTCCCACCAAAAATTGCTATTTCGAAAGTGGGAGTTATTTCGTTTTTAAAAGTAGGACTTAATTCGTCAATTGGCGGGACTTATTTCGTTACGCGTTTTTATTTTAAGTGGGACTTATTTCGTTTTGAGTGGGAATAAATTCGTTTTGTAAAGTGGGAGTTATTTCATACCCCTAAATTTATATTTATTTCGTTTTAAGTGGGACTTATATCATTTTCATACTTTTGCATTTTAAGTGAATGCTTAATAATTTTTGCCGTTATTTGTTGCTCTTCACGTTGTTTCTCATTGAATTTCATAATGTTCTTTTTGTTGCTTTTTAAAAAAATTTATTGTATTGTAGAATATGCTTTCGAAAAGTTCCGTTATTTCTTACTCTTTACGAAATGAATGGTATTGTTTCAAATTTTTTGTTAAGTGTGCAAGTTTACAAGACCTTATCATTATATTGATTAGTTAAGTTTGTGAATTTCAATAGTGAACATGAGTGTGACATACGAAATAATTGCAGGGAAGAGGAATAACAGCAAGCTTCTTTATATTTTTTTTGAAAAACAATTATATATTAAAAATTGCACTCAATTAGAAAAACATTTTTATGTTTGTTATGTAAAGGATTGTCCATCACGAATAATGTTATTTGGCAGCGAGTGCATTAAAGCAAAAAATTATAAAGCGCACAATCACGATAATCAAGAGGCTCTGTACAAAGAACTAAAATTTTTAAATGATGTAAAAACAAAATGCGTACGTCTTAATGAAAAGTGAAAACAGTGCTCTGGAAGTATTCGCAATATTTTTGTGAATACTAGCATGGAGTAAGTACGACCCACATGATAATTATTATTTATTAAGTAAGCACTTAATAAAGTCTTTGCAGAAATCAAAACGAAAGCAAAAATATTGTCTTTGATAAATCAATGGATGCAAAAGGTATAATATTCCCTTTTACAGAATATTTACAAAAAGGTGTTATGATTTCATTATTACAGATCGGTCCACATAACTTTTCAGTTTTCGATTCTAAAATCCGCACTACGTCTGCAATAGAAGCTTACAATAGCGCAATAGGAAAAATCATTCCAAAGAAGGCTACTTTTTTCAAATTTGTAGCATTTTTTCAGATGCAAGAATTTGAAAAAGTAAGAAAATTTGAACTATTGATGAATACTAATGCTAGTGTGGGAAAAAGCGTATTAAAAAGTCCTGTGGTTTGAAAGCAGATATGATTTTGAAATGCAAGAATGATCTCTTACAAGGTACTAATGGAAAGGAATACTAATGGTAGTGTGGGAAAAAGCGTATTAAAAAGTCCTGTGGTTTGAAAGCAGATATGATTTTGAAATGCAAGAATGATCTCTTACAAGGTACTATAACTCCTTCTAAATTCCTTGACCAATTGGTGTTATCAAAAAATAATTTAATTGTACAAATGGAGCCTGAAGAAGATCTTTTTGAAGAATTATCATATTTGGAAGAGGACATTGAAGACGAGTCGTTAAACCATATTGAAACCAACCAGAATACAATTAATAATATGTGTGTGGTTTGTTTCATAAAGCAGCCAAATATCTTATTTTTTTATTGTAAGCACTTGAAATTTTGCAATGAATGCTGTCTTACAATGCATACTCAAAAATTGATCAAACCAGTAAACTAGTATGTCCATTCTGTCGTGCAGAAGTTCATGAGACCCTTCAAATATTTATCTGATAAATAAATGTTTTTTTTATGGAGGGGTTCGATAGAGCCATGAAATATAAAGCCATTATGGCTTTATTTCTCATTTTTTTCTTATGCAAAAAATTATATATTGGACATTTCGTAAAAGGGACAACCATAATTTTTTTCCTTATCTCTCATGGCTCTCCTTTTTTTGTTATTAATTACTTTATACTTACTATAATAAAAAAACTTTAAAGAAATGTGTACAAATAGGCACCGAACTTAACTACTGGAAAAACAACATTAAAAAAAATTGTTGACGCAATTACGTATGTATGTGTTTTATTATACTTTTAGTAGGAAATTGGAATTCGTGTCACCATTACAAAATACAACTAATCCCAATGCCACGTTAAAGCTATAATACCGTCTACCATGCACTGGATCTTCAAGCCATTAAAAAGGTCGATAATTTTAATCTGATGGTCCTTCCGAAACGGTTTCCACTTAATAATAAGAACAATTGATCTGTACTTAATCCATTTACGAATCCAAACGTTGTTACTAGTAGGCGTTCTCTACATACATATACGTTCCTTGACTGAAAAAAGAATTAATAATAAATTCTGGAACTCTATCAAAATTCGTAATATCATACGATTTTTTATTATTCCTCTGCTTTGATTATTCATATTATTCGACGTGTGTTTTTTTCGAAGAGCCAAATACTTCTTATTTGAAATCGAATTAAACAGTGAAAAAGTGGGACTTATTTCGTTTATGAAAGTGGGACTTATTTCATTTAAGAAATATATTATTCACGGGGGAGTTATTTCATTTTGAGTGGGAGGTATTTCATTTCAAGTATATTATTAAATCATTTCATTTTGGTGGGACTTAATTCGTTTTCAAAAGTGGGACTTATTTTGTGGGAGTTATTTCATAGACCTCTTATTGTACCACACTCTATAATATACCCCAGAAAATCAACAGTCGTGTTCAGGAACTGGCATTTCTCCCACTTAATCGTTATGTTATAACATGCCGCCCTGTTCAACACAGCTTTCAACTTATGTACACCCTCGTCGTAACATGTAAGTTACTACGACGCCATCCTTCACTAAATGTCGAAACACCGCAAAAATGTATCGAGTGAATACTGCCGGGGAATTGGAATATTGACTTTGATGGATCACGCATGACGTATATTTCCGCGAACCGGACTCTATCGGCACGTGGAAAATTCAATCCGTAAACCTAACGTTGTGCATACTTTTGCGCCTTGTAATCTCTCGATAACGTCATCCATGAGTGGCATTGGAAAATTATCCTCATGATTTTTTCGTTCAAACATCGGTAGTCACAACACAGACGTTTGGTTCCGCATTTTTTCCCCACCAATACGATCGGCGATGCATACTCTGAAACGCTAGGTTGGATTATGCCTTGATTGATTAATACATGAGGAATGCACCGCGACTTTTGGTCTATTGTGCCCTCAAAAAATGGATTATGCCTTGCTCCATCCATTCCGCAATCTGTTTATCGACAAAGCACTTATTGGAGTAGGATATTCATCTTGGTCATTGAAATACCGGAGTATCACCAGTCAAACAAATTTTCATGGAAACTGCCTTTTCTTGTTCTCCTTCGAGATGCGACAAATCTATCTGTAAAGTTTCCTCCTGCAATACTTCTGCGACCATACACAGATCTTCAAACTCATTAAGAACTTCTATTTTACCTTCACATTACTCTACTATGGAGATTTGAACCTTCGTTCCCTTCACCTTTGCTCTAAATTCTACCTCGCCTTTTTTTATAACCAAATCAACCTGCTTTAATACACTATTCCCGATTATTGCCTCGTAAATAAAGTCACGTTCACGCACAACGTGGAAATTGATATCCACTTTGACTCCATCTATGCTAACTGAAATTATGAAACTACCAAAAGATACCGAAGATAATTTTTATCATTGGACAAATCAATCTTTCCATGACGTCATCAACACATCGTAACGCATGAGGCATAGATCGCAACCTGTGTCTAGCAATGCTGACAACATAAACTCGTTAAGGGGGTATTCTAGTCTATAAATGCTATTTAAAGGCATTTTTTAAAGTGCAATCAAAAAAAAAACTAAGAACATTTTTAGTATCCAATTTTTCATCAGATATTTATTGATATTTTAAGAGTACAAAAAAAAAAATAACAAACAAATTTTTGTGATAATTTGATTAATTGCGGCGTGGTGGCGTGGCGGGGGTTGAAAATAAGGGTGCGCCCTTCCTGACACGATTTCAACACTTTGGGTGATCTGAAAAAAAAAAAAATTTAATCAGTACAAATGCCGCTATCGTGCAGTTGACTAGGATAAATAAAAAAAAAAGTTTTCAGTAAATGGCGACTGTTTGAATTTTTTGCCCGGTTTTTGGCAAATATAAAAATTTTTTTAAAATAGTAAAAATCAAAATTTTTTAATAATCCTATTTCCAACCATAGAGAGATATATAAAGAAGGTCCACACAAAATTTCAAGTTAATCGATTTATTAGAACTTGAGAAATCATGTCAGAAGTGTTGAAAATAGTAGTTTCGAGAAAAACGCGATTAAAGATTTGAGTCTAACTGCAGGCAGTTGCACGCTGCGTCACTCAAATAGATATAAGTCGGTAAATAGGAATTTTAAAAATTCCTTTGGGGAATATATTCTTGAAGGTCCAGTCTTTAAGAATATGCAAAAAAAATCGATTTTTTCAAAATTCTAGACTAGGATACCCCCCTAATAGATAATTCTTTGAAAATTATGCCGCAAAAAAACGCCATACGCATCATTTCAAGTGTATTTACCCTTGCACCCTCGCTTTTTACCTCCGTTCTCTTCCTTGGTCTTTAGTAACAGAATTATTGTCTTCACGCTTGTTTTGAAATGTACCCACATTGGGTTGACGCCCCGAGCGAACTTTTTCATAAAAAAGGATCTGAACTTTTAATTCTTTTATCGAATTAGACTGATACAGATTAGCTTTGTTTGGTCTGGTGTCTGGGATCCCCTCTACAAAATATTCGATTCGAGCTTTATTGGCCTACCTAAGTCCATAAGGCTATAAAAGGACTCGCGGTAATCTTCATTTGGGCGCTTTCGCCGATTCCTAAGTGCACGATGTACTTCCGTTGACGATGTTACTTTCCCAAATCCTTTTTGAGTTGTTTAATTGTACTCCAACTAGTTATGTCCCGTTGACTGCGAACGAAAATTTTCGCGGCGCCCTTCAATAATTGTTTCACGTATATAAACTTTTGTAAGTCCACCTAACGATGCCATGCCATGGCATTAGATTCAAAATCATTGAGCCACTACTTGACTGGGTGTTGTCCTGTACCACTAAAAGTTGAAAGAGATCTCTCGAGATCGCGTAGAGGGAAGACCGGAGACCCGGAACCCATCGCCGGCAACATGTTGTTTTGCAATGAGCTAGTTTCGCTGTCTGAGCTATCATCTTCTGCATCTACAGTCAGTCCAAAATGCTCACAAAGTCTGTCCTGTAATGTAGCTTTACGGCCATTTGTCGATAAAGCCAGTGCCAACAATTTTTCCACTAAACCGTTCACTGTCAATAAAAAATCTCTTGATTGTCCATATCGAATGTTAACAAAAGTAAATGGTATAGAATTTTGAATACAAATTAGGTATTTAATATAATAATTAATGTTGAATTTGAATAATGAATTAATTCTTCTAAATTAAATTTAAATTTCAGACAATTAATTTTCACAGCTAATCTTTTAACAACTTTGTTTTATTTTGTTTATTTCAAAGCTCATTTCAATTACCATATAATGTGTTTTATAATTTGATTAAAATTTTTAAGTTTTTTTTAATAATAATAAAAATTTCAGAATATTATTTCTACTTCTTATTTCGAATTTTCTTATAAGCTAACTGCCCCAGTTTCACCGCTGCTCATCTTCGTGTTTTCACCTGCACGCACTCTGCATAGATCGACGCTTTCGCCAACAGTACCAATGCTGCTTACTTAACCTGCTCACGCTCTGCTACCGCAAAATCTGAATCGCTGCTCACTCTCTGCTACCGCACAATCTGAATTCCTGCTTACTCTTTGTTGACGCAAAATCTGGATCGGTGCTCACTCTCTGCTGCCGCAAAATCTGGATCGCTGCTTACTTTTCACTGCGCTTAACAACGCCGAATCGGCGTTACAACGACTTGAGTTAACGGTGCCCTTAACGGTCGCCACCGGTCACTCCACGCCAAGCTATGAGTACCCGACACTGTACCCTTTTACAAATTCTCCGTACGCTCCTATAAGTTAACGGTGCCTTTAACGGTCGACACCAGTCACTTTACTTTACTTCACTTCTTTGAAAAAAAACGGCGGATCCAAGTTCGCTCCACGTTCCCTCGAACAATTGCTTTACAGTTTTAGGTAAAAATTTGTTTTTTTTTTATTATTTTAGCTTGTCACAGAATCGTGCGTGTGTTTCTTTTTAACCGTCGCTGTCAGTTTCAATGTTTTCGTTAAGTTAGTTTATTCAGGGTGTATGTTACGAGTTGCATGCGTGCGCAGGACAGGTTAGGGTTGCAATCCCACATGTATGTTATATAAAGTTTACTCCATAGTAGCCCTTACAGACGAGCAAAATTAATACGCATTAAGCAACGCTAATGCGCATGGAAATTTTATGGTGACAGACTTGTGCATTTAGAAAGCTGATTGTGAAATTTGTTTATTTATTTAAAAAAAGTGGAATAAAAATGTATAAGAGAAATTATTAATAGAAATTTTGGTATTTTTGGAAAATCAATATAAATTTACCGAAAAAATACGTTTATTATTAACTACGTTCAAAGATAAAAGAGTGTATTTATTCTGTTCACAACTTATTAGGGTGCAGGAACGCTGTAGTATATTTTATTTATTTTTTTTTTGTTACAATAAAAGTTTCACAATATCTTTTCGTATTTATTCTTTACTATATCTCTTCTTCGCTATACATATAAACTTTAAAATATCTTGGTGAGCTATATGAGCTTTACAATCGCTTCTTCACTATATAAATTTCACAATCTCACTTCGAATGTTAAATAGATTAAATTTTTCCTTTTATGTTGCGGTGTTGGTGAACTGACCGGTGCGCGCGTGTGTCGGCGTACGTGTCTTTTCGAACTGTGTGGAACAAGTGCCGGCACAGCTTCACCTTCCCTTGGGTACAAAATGAAACAGGAACAAAAACCGTTGGATGTGGAGAGGATCAGTGATACCCTTTTTTCCTGATTAGCTTGTTGATGTAGAGAGTGTTGTACTTATTCAGTGCTGCCTCTTTTCATGATTAGTGTGTTGATGTGGAGAGTGTTGTGTAGGTTAGTGCGGCCGACTGGAGTTCATTTCGACATCCCGGCCCCCCTAGGCGAGGACTAGCCTAGTAGACGCTGTAGTGCCTGTAGCGTAGCTACAACGCCGCTGAGGCCGGTGGGACGGTGAGGTTGTGGCCTTATCGGGTTGCGCGTGGATGTCGCATTGAGTGGGCGCCAGGACCATACAGCTTCTGGATGTCGTGGTCGTGTCACATGGTTTGGCTGCGATCGTCGGGTGGCCATACGGCGGCGGAGGACAGTCGGTGAGACAGGATGTCCGGCGTTCCGGTGCAGTAAGGTATGATGCGGTCTTTCATACAACCGGCACAAGGTGTCAGATTCGCACTCCTGCCTGGCGTGTGACTGGGCCAAGCAGTTTAAACAGTGCCCATGTGCCTGTGCAACCTTCTCACGTTGTACGGGTAACATTCCCTTGAAAATGGAGCAGCCTATGTGAACGGCAACGGAGCGGACATCTGGTGCGGTGCGGTTCCGGAGGCGCCGGCGTCGGTGCTGCGCGTGTTGAGCTTCGTGCAACGGTTGGCGCCGTTGCTGCCGTGATGGTTCGGGGCGCTGCTACTGGAACAGATCCCGAGCGAGGCACAGTAACAGCCGAACGGAGAGTTAGCGCGGGGGTTACAGGTGCATCGGCGTCCATATCAATCTGTATGAAGAAAGTAAAATCGTAATGGTTATAATTTGATTGCCTGTAAGCGCGCATGAACAGGGTGCCACTTTAGGTGGCATGACTAAATGATCGACCGTCTGTGGGGTTGCGATATATAGATTTAGATTTGAAGCTTATTATAATTATCTTTGCGGTTTTTCTTAATGATTTCGACCTATTATTAATTTATTTTATTTTTCCCGGCTTTTCGGATCGGTTTAGGAATGGTTATTATTTATGTTTTCGTAAGTAGCGGCAGTTGGCAAGAAACATAGTTTAACAAGCGGCCGGGTTAGCGCTCCAATTTGCGTACGGAGATCAACCACCCGGATGTGACCGTCTGAACCGTAGTGAAGTTTCTCTATGCGGCCAAGCCGCCATTCTGTGGGGGGAGACAATCGTCGTGAACAAGGACACAATCTCCAAGCGTTGGCGCCTGTTCTGGGATTTTCCATTTATACCTTTTGCGAAGGTCCTTTAAATACTCTTTTTTCCATCGGCGGCTGAAATTATGATGGAGAATTTTAATTCGTTCCCATCTGTTTAGTAAGGATGTAGACTCCATGCCTGGCTCAGGTGCGGCCAGAATAGGCGCTCCTTTTAGAAAATGCCCTGGGGTAAGGGCAGCAAAGTCTGAGGGGTCTTGCGAGAGGCCGTGAGTTCAGAACGGCTTCGATTCTGGTTAACAATGTCGTGAATTCTTCATAATTGAATTTGAGGTTGCCAGCGAGCTTCTGGAAATGAGATTTAAAGCTTTTACAGCTGATTCCCATAAACCACCCAAATGAGGAACGCTTGTCAGGTGAGACTTGTTTCATGAACTCCACAAACTGTTTTTTTGTAGCTCTTTCAGCTCCAATAAATGTTTTGCCATTATCGCTCATGATTTTTGAAGGAAAGCCCCGTCTTGCGACGAAGCGAGGAAATGCCGTAAGAAAAGCCTCCCTGGTCAGATTAGTACATAGCTCAAGGTGTACTGCTTTCGTTGTGAAACAGACAAAAACAGCCACATAGCCTTTCATGAGGGTAGGAAACCTTAGCATGGAAGCCTTTATCTGAAAAGGACCAGCAAAATCGACACCTGTAGTGGCAAAGTTGTAGGCGGAGCAAAGTTGCAGCGTTGTTGCAGGGTGGCGCTCGTTGTATGTTAGGCTTGAATAAGCAAGCCGACCATTGGCCCGAAGCAGCCCTTTCGTGTCCAGAAACGGGTTTAGAACTAAGAGTGAGCTCTTTTTATCAATCGGCTTCGATTCTCTTAGTAATGATATGTCGCGGCTGAAGTAGCGCGTTTGAGTTGATGCGATAAGAGCGACCTTTGCCTTTTGTAAAGCTTGGTGCGTCAGTGTATCGCATTGGGGGTAAATTGCTCCTTTCAGTTTATGCTTGAGTCGCTCTATGAACTGGAGCATATAGGCGACTACTCCGAGGGTTCTGGGAAACGATGAAAATCGTTCAAGGATGTCATTATCCTCCAATATCGTGTGGTAGGTGTCGATTTTTCGACTTTCGGAAGCAATTATGTTGCCCTTTGGCGATTGTGGCCAAGAATCGGAAGATTCTGCTAACCATAGAGGGCCATTCCACCAGAGCGTGGTGGTGGCAAAGTGCAGGGGTTTGCACCCTCTTGTACCTAGATCGGCAGGATTGTCAGCATGGTCTGAATGGTTTTTCCATTCAGGCTAGGACTATTTCGGAATCAGACCAAAGATATACCTTGTATTTCGCCATGTCTAAATGGATCTGCACCATGGAAACTAGTTTTGCTAGTAGCGTTGCGCCGCAGAGTTCAAGTCGAGGTAGACTTATCGTTTTTAGAGGCGCAACTTTTGCTTTTGCCACTTATAAGAGTCTTGTGGTTGCGGTATCGCTTTGTGTGCGCACATATATAGTGGCACAATATGCGTTATCAGAGGCGTCACAGAGGCCGTGTAGTTCCACTTTGTATTCGGGAGAATAGTTTACCCACCTTGGAATTTGTATCTGCGAGATGTCGTTCAGATTACTCGCGAACTGGGACCACTTTTCTAGACGAAGTGGTTTTACTTGCTCGTCCCAGTCGGTACCATCTAGCCATAATTCTTGTATCAGGATTTTGGCTTGTATCATAATTGGCGATAGCCATCCTGCGGGGTCAAAAAGTTTTGCCACAGAGGAGAGAATTTGGCGTTTTGTAATGGCGGATAATGCGGATATGGACTCAGTCGTGTATGAAAACTGGTCCGATATCGCATTCCATTGGATGTCCAGAGTTTTTGTAGTACTTTCCTCTTCGAATATGAGGAAATTAGTGTCCAACAAATTTTCTTTTGGTATGTTTTTTAATATATTTGGGTGATTTGCCGTAATCTTTTTTAATGGAAACCCTGCGGATTTGAGGGCTTGAATCACCTGTGATAATGATTCGTATGCTTGTGGAAGACTGTGACTTCCAGACAGAATATCGTCTACATACGTTTGTGTTTTTAACACCTGGGTTGCCAAAGAAAATTCTGACTTGGTGTTTTCAGTCAATTCGTGTGTTCGAATGGCTAAGTACGGGCACAGTTAACGTCAAAGGTCACTGTTTTTAGCTTGAAGTCGCGTAGTGGACTATTGGGGGATTTTCGGAAAATAATGCGCTGAAAATCTTGATCCTCTTTATGTACGACTATTTGTCTATACATTTTTTCGACGTCCCCGTTGAATACATATTTGAATATACGCCAGTTTAATATGAGGAGCATTAAGTCTGGTTGGAGTGTGGGTCCCGTAAATAGAATATCATTTAGGGAATTCCCCGAACTAGTGGATCTCGAGGCATTAAAGACAACTCTAACTTTTGTTGTTTTTTTGTCAGGCTTTACTACTGCATGATGTGGCAAGTAGAATAAATAATATTTGCATTTTATGACTTTTTCGCATGGGCTTACTTCCTCCATGTGATCTGAATGGAGTTATTCTTCTAAGACACCATCATAATCTTGCTGGAGCTCACCTTTTCTAAGTAGGTTTTTTTCCATACTTAGAAACTGCTGTATTGCAGAGGTGCGAGAATGACCTAAGGCGAGTGTGTCTGGAAATTGTTGTTTTAGTGGTAGTCGTACGACATACCGACCATCATCTGATCTAGTAGTTGTGGCTTTGTACAAGTCTTCATAATACTGATCTTCTGGTGTTGTGATTGAAATGGGGGGGAGTTCTTCTAACTCCCAAAATTTTATCAATTGTGAATTGAGGTATTCGTTTGAGATTTCCTCAAATTGAGTTGTCATAGTTGTGACTGGCTCCGCAACTAGGCCACTTAGGACCCATCCGAAAATGGCATTTTGCGCTAGAAGTGTTTTTGGAATTTTTTCAACACCTTCTAGAATAATTTGAGATATAAGGTCGCTGCCTAATAGAAGGTCTATTTGAGCGGGGGTATTGCAGTTGGGATCTTCTAGCTTTAGGTGTGTAACCTTTTGCCATTGCTTGCTATTTAGATGATAGCTTGGGAGTATATTCGTGAGTTGCGGTAAGACTATTTCATCTGCTTAAATTCGCTTATCCGCTTGGGGGAAAATTAGGGTAATGAGGCAGATTTTATTCGAGGTTTCTACTACTCTTCCGCCCTACACTGTCTTGTTTTGTTGGCAGTTTTAGCCTATTTTGTACCCTAGACGCTATGAAAGATCGTTGTGATCCTTGGTCTAACAGAGCCCTGAGATTAAACGGTTCTCCTCGATGTTCTATGGAGACGACGGCTGTGGGTAGTAGTACCCTACCTTGAATCTCGCTGTGCAGCGTTTGAGTTTTTAATGAGCAGCATGGTGTCTCTTGGGAAACTTCGAAATTTGGTGATTCGGGAGTTGCAGTTGCAACCAAAGCCTTGGCTCTTTTTGAGAAAGCGCTACTTTGGAGTGTGTTGGGAAAATTATTGAAGTGCAACATTGAATGATGCCTTTTGTGGCAATATACGCAATTGAATTTGCTTTCGCAATTATTAAGAGTGTGTGAGTGGGACAAGTAGTTTGTACGGAGTTTTTTGATCTGACAAAGTTGTTCCTTTCGTTAATATTCAATTTTTTAAACTTATAGCAAGATTTGAGTTTATGCCTTCCTGTACATAGTTCGCATGGCGTGTGTTTGTTTTGTTCGGAAGTGAACGAATGTGTTTTGAAAAAACTACGATTTAAGTTGTTGTTGTTATTAGCTTGGGGCCTAATGAAGCTTCGATTTAGGTCGTGTTGAACGTTTTTAATTCTGACCATTTTTTTATCTATCTTTTCCGCAATTTCATATTGGGTAGTTAGGAAATCTTTCATTTGTTGCCACGTTGGGCACTTTCTTCGCGAAGAGAGCGATTGCTCCCACAAAAGCAACGATTTTTCTGGTAATGCCACGGAGCATATGTTTACCAGTATGGGATCACCAGTTGTCAGTGGGAATATTCTGTGTCGATAGAACCGACAAACAATTCGAAACAGTGGATTGAAGTTTTATGAATTCTTCACTTGTTTCTTTCTGAATTTTTGGTAAATTCATTAATATGGTCACTTGTTTGTCGACCAATATTCTTTCACTCTCGTATCGTTCTTTTTTTCCCAAGCCAAATTGAAATTATTGTCATTAAGAGCGAACTGTTTTACTATGACGCCTGCTTGACCTTTTGTTTTGTATCGGAGGTGATACAATTTTTGCGCTTGTGATAATTTAGGATGGTTTATGTACACGGCCGTAAACATGTCCCGGAAGGACGGCCATTGTTCATAACCTCCATGAAATATTTCTGTGTCGCATGCTTGCACTTTGAGGTGAATACCTGAACTTGCCTCTTGGGCTTGTGTTTGTGGCAGCTCTACTCTCAGTTGTGAAGTTGGTGCATTTGACTTTGGTAATTTTAATTGATCAGAGATCATGGCTTTTGTCTCTTCATATTGGTCGAGGCAATTTTCATATTTGGAGTAAGCCGAGGTTTGAAATTTTCCGGAAGATCCTAATCGTCAGTTTCTACAATGGCGTCATAAGCCGTTTGGAGACGTGTCCAAAAATTGTCAATGTTTTGATTCTTTATTTATAGTACCGATTCAGAGTTATCTTGAATCGGCAAAGATGAGAATCGAGTACAGTATCGTATTAAGCTGTCACTCTCTGATAAAAAATTAGGGTACGAAATATCTTTACCCCGTTTTTGTTTTGAGCACCTTGCTTCGAGCGTGTAGCTTCTGCCGGTGTACAAGGACTTTTTTCGTCCGAAATCATTTTTGGTATTTTCAGAAATTGATGAGATTTAGATTCCTTTGAATCTGTGTTCATTTAGATGAAAAGTGGTAATATATATATTAGAGTGATTAAAAAAAATTGGTACTCGGAAAAATAGGTTCCTAGACACCTCTAGGAAAGCCTCTCCAAACATGGGATTTTAATTGTAACGGGAAAGTCCTCCTACATACAGTTTTCTATTTCTTCTTATTATCAGATAGAAAAATTTATATCTCGCCTCCAACTCCTTGAAAAAATATCTTGTTCCTCAGGTTTTGTAGGAAATCGAATGCTATACATTTTTGTTTGATCTCAATTTGAATTGCGCGCCAAAAAACAATGGAGCAACTTTGACCTCTAAAAAGTTTACAGATATTCTTATTTTGGTCTATATTATGATATTCTAAAGTTTCGTCAAAATCGGAGAACCACGGGTACAAAATCATGTCGCCAATTGATGGAATGGCCCCTATACATAAGCATCCATCCGTTTAATATTGTATATCCATAGCATGCGAAGAGCGCAAAAAAACGAGGTATATGCCAAAATGTAAGTGATGACACAGTGTTGTTACCGATTATATTTTGCGCTGGTTAATATAATTGTAATCTATGTTAATGTACATGCAGTGCAATCGCGATTGAGGGAACTAATTCGTGCAAGGCCTGTTCCCTCAATCAAGATTGTTGCTTCAACTCAGATTAAGATTTTATACACTTTCTTTTATTATTTTTTCAAAAAAGTTAAATAGATTTTATTCTTAAGATCATCTTTGTACATTCACAAAATAAGAAAGCAAAACTTTATTCTGCTGAAAAAAAATTAACAATTTTTGTTTGCTTTTTTTTCGCTTTAAGGCATTGCTTCACAGCCTCCTCCCTAAAATTTTTAAGAACCATTATATTAGGAAGACTGAAACGGCTTCTGAAGCGGTTATATTGCATTTTTCATTTGGTTCTTCGTCTTCTTCTGAACTTAAAACAGCAACGTCATCCACTACATGCAAGTCTTCAATAGGGTCATCCGTTGAAACCCAAGCAACCAAATCTGCGGTATTAAACGTAACCTGTGGAAAATATTTCTTTGTTAAATTTAGTACTTTCACATATAAAAAATGAGGGCTTACTTCTGGAACTATGCTCTCCAGCAAATTATTTATTTCCGCATACTCTGTTGATTGTTGCTGAATTGTATTTGAACGTAAGACACTCAAGGGAATGTCGTCATCTTCGCTACAGTTTGCTCCTTCTTCATTAAAAACATCATCTTTTAAAAGCGGATGCCAGCATTTTTCCACGACGACAGGGCTTAATTGTTCCCATGCATGTGCCAACATACAAACAGCGTCTTTTAAATTTAAATTATTTAAATATTCATCTGTGTTCGCTTTTCTAAACGCTGATCTCAATAAATTTGTCTTGTAATGTATCTTTGTCAATCTAATTCCATTTTGGTCCATCGGTTGGATCAATGGCGTGACGTTTGGTGGCATGAAGATAGTAAAAATTGATCTACAATCTGACTTTAAGTCTTCTACTCCAGGGTGACAAGGAGCATTGTCTAAAATCAAAACTGCTTTTAATGGCAGCCCTTGTTTTTGCAAGAAACGTGTAACCTGCAAAATGTTAAAAAAAAATTTCAAGTGTTACAAAATTGACAAAAAGTTAGAACCATAAAATTACCTGTGGCACAAAAGCATGATGAAACCATTCTTTGAAAATTGATGCAGTCATCCAAGCGTTTTTAGAGTTTTTATACTCGACCGGTAGCTCAAAATTTTTAAATGATCGCGGTTTTTTGCCTTGCCAATTACCAACGGTTTTAACTTGTGCACTCCACTTGCGTTTTTTTTCAATTTTTCTGCCAGGAGCAGTTTTTTCAGAAGAACTTACGTAAGTTTTATCGGGTAAGGTCGTCGCATAAACTAAGCTCAGCCTTTAGTTTTTTAAGTCTATTTTTGAACTCTGGGACTCCATCGGGATTTGATGATAATTTTTCACCACAGACTTTTAACAGACGAATTCCAAATCTTTTTTTAAATCCATTGAGCCAACCGCAACTTGCATTGAATCGGTTGCTTGATCCGTACATTTCTTCGAACAATTTGTTCGCCTTTACTCTAATAGAGGAACCGCCTATTGGCACATGCTTACTTCTTTGTTTAATAAACCAATCATACAGCTTTTTTTCCATTCGTGGATATTCTCCAGCCTTAAAGGACTTTCTTTTGCGGTGCATTTTGGATGCTGCTTTCAAAATCTTTGACTTATTGTTTTTTATTCGGGTTATTGTGGACTTAGCGACTTTATATTCTTTTGCTAATTGCGAACATCCCGCCCCTTTTGAAATTTTCTCCAAAATTTCGGTTTTCGTGTTAAAAGTTAAAAACAACTTCGTTTTCTTTGCCATTTTGGAAGCGCACGTGTCAAAAATCTCAAACCAACTGATTTGGTATACGCATTTAAACACAAACATTACACGACCGCATGCTTTTATTGCATAGAAAAAAGCAAAAAAAAAACGGTACAAAACATATGCATTGTTATTTATTTTTTGTTTTTGTTTAGTTGTTTTTGGTCCAGTTCCCTCAACTGAGTACTAATGAAACTGAAAAGTTCCCTGTACAGAGTAGTCAATGTAAAAAATTACGTGTTCCCTCTACCGAGGTGTTCCCTCAATCGCGTGTTCCCTCAATCGCGATTGCACTGTATATTGAATATCTACATACATATAAATGTTTGATTTTATGTTGTGTATTTAGCCGGTATGTATACATACATATGTATGTATATCTCTTTTTTTTTGTTTTGTGTGTTTAACTACACGAAGCTAAGCTTAACTGGATTTATATTTTTTACAAACCGTTTTGAAGTACTTCAAACTAGTATTGCCGATATGAGCTTCAAGCATACATATATGTATATATACAGTGCTAAGATACTAATAGAAACCGATACGACTCACTTTGACTGAAGTTTTGGGGGGTGTAAGGGTCTCCATATAGGGGTTGCTGTCCTCCTCTTGTCTTCGCAGGTTGGGTCTGGTGTATTTGTTTTTTTTTCATTATTATTGTTAAATTTTTTTTTTTCGCGCTTGCTTATATTGAGTTATTTTCCATTATATGTTAGTTTCGCGCCCGTTTGTTTCTTTAATCGTATAATATATGTATAATTTATAATTTCTTAGTAAAATTTTAATTTTTTGTTGTTTTATTATGTCACTGCACTTCTTCCTAACATCTCTTATTTCTTGTGTAAAATTGTAATTGCTCTTTTTCCATATATATGTTTATATATTAATGTACATATATGTATGTTGCTTTGTTTTACCGCACTTTATAAATTTGTTTTCCGTTGTTTTAGTGGTATTTATTTTATATATGTATATATACTATATATATGTATAATAGGCCGGGTGAATTTGTGGGGAGGCAAAAAAATCGCCCACTGCCCTATGAAAATCATATTCTAGGGATCAAAATAAGATACTTTGGCGAAGGAACCATACCTCTAAAACGAATTTTGATGTCCCCCAATTTGGGTCGAACTTTTGGGTAGGGGCAAATTTTGAAGAATCCCACTTTGACCCATTTAGAGTGCTCCAATCGAGTCCTAATGTATGACCGACCCCCACTAACTTTGGACGGCCGATCTACCCATGCCAGTGGCATACCCTCTGGAACTCCCCTGGGGGGTTCCCCATGCAATCATTTCAAAAAATTACAATTTTTGGTGATTTACATGAAAAAATCAGCTAAATTGCTATGTTTTTTCTTTATTTTTATTTATTTATTTATAATAATATATATTTTTTCTCTTAAGAAATTTATTTAGTCAGAACATATGTAAATGAAAAAAATTAATTTAAGTGAGTTATAGAAAAGAAATTAAAAAAAATTATTGTTTGAAGTCTTTTTTACTTTCAAGTCTGGGCAATTTCGCACGGCTCTCTAATATCCTCGCCATAACAGCCTCTACATTTTCCGGTATAACCCGTTTGGAAACGCTAGCTAGCAATTGAACATGTCGTTCCGTTCCTTGTATGTGTGATGGAATTTTTGGATCATTAAACGGTGGATCATCTTGATTTAAATATTCTTTCAATGTATCGTACAGAATGCTTCATGCAAATTGATCATTTCCGTATAACTTGTGCAATTAAAGTTTATATCTGGTTTTATATAAACTCTAAGTTCCATTGGCTCGTCAACATCGGTTCGATAGCGTAGAGTTTTCTTGATGGCACAGTCGCGCTTTCTTTCCTATCATCAAACAACATTGATAACAAGATATTTTCCGAATGCGCATAATATGAATTATCATTAATTACTTGATTGACAATTTTGCGTAAGCGGTGTTCTAGAAATCGTGACCAACCAATGAACTTGGAAAATAATGCACTGCCGTACACGACAGAGCTATAATACTTGATATTGAAGTACATTGGCAAATAATATTTAATTATAAATTCAACCAGAATTCTTAAATTTGCATCTGGATTTTCCGTTTTCACATATAATCGCAATAATCTAGCGGCCTTGGTGAGCAACCGATAATGTACAATTTTCCCTGGTTTGATGTTAGCCAGATCCACCGGAACCACGCCGCTAGAAATTGCATGGGCCATGTCGTATAAGTACTTCGAATCGGTGGAAAATTCTTTTTTTTTCTGGAGTAGGGGGCATATTTTGCAACTCAATTTTCTGGAAGCCGTCCACCACCTAGAAATATATAATAATAAAGTAATTAAAAATGGTTGACAATTATAATAAATGAGTGATAGCAATAACTTACCGGAAGAGTTTCACAAGTTTCGATTTGACGGCTCAGTTTTCCGGTTGCCGATCTTGGTCCAGTGCTGGTTGATTCATCCAAAGCTTCAAATAAATGCCGAAACGGAAGTTCGTTGAAGTGTAGAAGGCTCACCGTCAGTGCATATTCCAATTAATGCACCCAGTGATATATTTTTATCGTTGAAAAAACCATTTAATTTGTGTTTAAATGAGTTAAGCATCCCCCCACTTTAACCGGAAAAACTAGCACACACTAATACTTGACGACACCACACTCGCACACAAGAAAACTCACCACACTTGTACATCCACCCACACAGCATAAAGGATGGTCGCCTGAGCAGATTCAACACATTCGTCCCAGAAATTCGCCCCATATAGTTCGACCATCAACTATATATACACTCCGCCGCTACGATACCTCACGCTAATCTCTTCCAAATCAAAAAATTCAACCACGATCCGTGCCCCCTCAATCGCAAGCAGTGACAAACCGTTCCCGGAATTCGAGTATCGCCGCCGCGCCCATCGATATAATTTTAATGAGTTTATATGCATAATAAAATCCTTAAACTTAAATAAACTTGTTGAAAAATCGACATGTATACAAAATAAAACGGACATTTTTTATTTAATCTAACGCAATGTATCACGAGTATGCATTTTAAACAATTTGGTTGTTTTGTATTCAGCGGTATTACGTAACCAATCAATTCAGAATTGGGTTCTTTCAAAATAACAAAATGGGGTTCTTTTACCATCCTAGTATGATACTTCTCATCAATTTTATCTATCGTTAAAGTATCATCTTTTCACAATTGTCTATTGTTAGTTTAAGATCATTTGCGATTTTCAGGGCAAACATTATTGTTTCTTGTCTATTGTTAGTTTAGGATCATTTGCGATCTCAAGGGCAAACACAATTGTCTATTGTTAATTTAAGATCATCACTTAAATTAATTTTTTTCATTTATATATGTTCTGACTAAATAAATTTCTTAAGAGAAAAAATAGATATTATTATAAATAAATAAATAAAAATAAAGAAAAAACATACCAATTTAGCTGATTTTTTCATGTAAATCACCAAAAATGGTGATTTTTTGAAATGATTGTATGAGGAACCCCCCAGGGGAGTTCCAGGGGGTGTGCCACTGGCATGGCTGGATCGGCCGTCCAAAGTTAGTGGGGGTCGGTCATACATTTAGACTCGATTGGAGCACTCTAAATGGGTCAAAGTGGGATTTTTCAAAATTTGCCCCTACCCAAAGGTTCGACCCAAATTGGGTGACATCAAAATTCGTTTTAGAGGTATGGTTCCTTCGGCAAAATATCTTATTTTGATCCCTAGAATATGATTTTCATAGAGCAATGGGCGATTTTTAAATCGACCCGCCCTAATGTATATATTTGTTTTTGCTTTTTGAATACCGCACACCGCCAAGAATTTCTACCCTTCACTTTTTAACCGTTTTAGTTTTCCGCCACAGTGCCTTTCTTTCGCCTCGAAGGACCATATTTATTCTGTTCACAAATTATTAGGGTGCAGGAACGCTGTAGCATATTTTATTTTATTTTTTTTTTTTGTTACAATAGAAGTTTCACAGTATCTCTTCGTAATTATTCTTTACAATATCTCTTCTTTGCTATATAAGCTTTACAATATTTCTGCTTCACTATATAAACTTTAAAATATCTTGGTGAGCTACAGTGGCAGACAAAAGTCTACATACACCCCCTGTTTTATTGCATATGAGAGTACAAAATCTTTTTAGGAAAATGTGTTCATACAGTTTTATTCTTGTCTATTTTCTAATAACAATAAACTTAAAAAATCCACTACTTAATATAAAACAACATATTTATGGAGGAAAAACTCAAAAAATATGTTGACAAAAGTCTACATACAGTAAAAAATATAATATCTTAGTTCAGTGCGAAAACTTTACAAAATGGTAGTTATTAAGACGTTTTAGTATTTTGTTGGGCCACCATTGGCATCTAAAACTGCTTGAAGACGGCGTGGCATTGATTCTGCTAAATTTGTCAACTCTGCAGACGTTATGCTGTTCCAAGCTTCTAATATGCGCTCTTTGAGTATAGCAGAGCTAGAAATCCGGTGCTTTCTAATTTTACGCTCCAAAAGTTCCCAGACATGTTCAATAATATTCAAATCTGGACTTTGAGGTGGAGTATTTAATTGCCTTGGAGCGTAACAAAGCAACCAGTCCTTAACAATTTGCGCCCTATGCTTCGGATCGTTATCTTGTTGAAAGATCCAACCGGAACCGAGTCCCAAATTATCCACCGAAGGTTTCAAATTATGTTCCAACAGAGACTTGTACTTAAAACGATCCATTTTATCTTCAGTAAAGGCTAACTTTAAAACTCCAGAGGCCGCAACAGCTCCCCAAACCATTACGCTGCCACCACCGTGTTTCACCGTTGATACTAAGTTCTTCGGTTCTAGCGCAGCGTTATTTTTTCTCCAAACTCTAGCTCTTCCATCGCTACCAAATAATGTTGAACTTAGATTCATCCGTAAATAAAACCTTTTCCCAAAAATCCATCCCCTTGTCTTTGTGTTTTTTGGCGTATTCTAAACGAAGTTTCCGGTTTTTTCAGAAATAAAAGGTTTCTTCCGTGGTGTTCAGCTCCAAAGAATACTGCGCCGTCACTACCGCGATATAAAAAATGCCTTCAACTCGGCCTATTGGTATCTTTCGAAGATTCCCCCTCCGCTAACAAAAAAAAAACACAAAATGGGTCAAATGCGCAAGCAAATTAGCCCGTTAATACAAATTAGCGCTGTCGTCTGTTAGGGCTATAAGTTCATCCTCACCTATCTACAAGTACAAGTATAGGTAAAATAAATAATGTTAAAAATGATACACGTGTTGTAAAAATTACCACAATTCCTGCTTCCACGGTTAATTGATTATACCGATCATCTGATCGGTAAAAACACATTGCTCAAGAAACACTTTTAAGGGGGTATTCTTGTCTAGGATTTTGAAAAAATCGATTTTTTTTGCATATCTTGAAAGTTTAGACTTTCAAAAATATGACCTTGGAAGGACTTTTCAAAATTCGACTTATTTTCGGAGATACAGCCGATTTTGTGACATGGCGTCCGTGTTCACTAGAACTGTCTCCTAAACTTTTAACGCGTTTTTCTCAAAACTGACTTTTTCGGAACGATACCCACGATTTCTCAGGTTCTACTGAACCGATTTACTTGAAATTTTTATAGAGTCTTCTTTATAGGCTTGTCTATGGTTGGAACTAGCCCCATCTCCAAATTTTTATTTTTATTATTTAAAAAAAACTCGAAATAAGGGTTGAAATCATGGGTATGGTCACGTGGAAATTTTTAAAGACCACCCACTTCGTCAGCTCATAATTTTTGAAATTTTTTACTTTTTAGTTTTCTTCTGAAACTAACAAAAAACTTATAAAAAAATGGATAGTAAAATATTAATTGCCTTTTTTTTACGACACTTTAAAAATTACCTGAAATTTATGCTTCTGGACCAGAATACCCCCTTAAAATTTCCCGCTTCTATAACTGAACTTGGTTAATTGGTGTACCCGCATAATTGTTTAAAAATATGTTTCATTGAAAAAAATTACTTTAATTTATCCGGATAAATGTAATAAAGTAAGAAAATGGATGAAATATTATCATAACCCCGCTCACTCCCCATATAATGGTACTGTTAAACACAAAATTCAGTTTTGGCATTCCTATGTTACAGTGACAAAAGGAGTGATAAAAACGATAGATTATAACCACGCGTTCTCTCATATAACACAATCTAAAATTCCGTTTGAAACTTTCACTTTCCAGTCTACAAATCAAAAATCAAAATATATCAGGATACAGCTCTGCATGAATAGTGCTTTTGAGATGTGCCACCTTCCAAATCGAACCAAAACTGTTAAATCACTTAGACATTGAATATGTGGACCGAGTGCATGTAGTTACCGAAAAAATTGGTCAGAAATTCCGAGAGATTCGTTTCTTGATAGTAGTACGTCTGTTTTTTTACAAATGTGTTGAAGGTGTTTCTTAGCCCCCCTATAATTAGTATAAAAATTGGCATATATGCCCAAGCGGAGAATATTGAAGAAAAATAAGTTCTTTGATATTCCATTTTTAACAGCGAAAAATGTATAAAAATACAGCTCTGTCACATACTCAATAATCTGAAGAGACATGCATAGTACTATTTACAGACAATTTGGACTTGTATATTTAATAATTTAATTTAATTTTTACATAATATATATACTATACCCATAAATATTTTTGTATTATGTTTCTTAGTAATTGAAATTGAATTTACCCCAACAATATATAAATACATCGTCTATCATATTAATCTTATGTACATACATATGTACATATCTGCACATGCTCATATGAATGTATGTATACGCATGTGCGCGTTCAGAAATTCAAATCATGATTTTATCACTTATCAATATATTACATGTGCCCGCATTGATCTGCCTGTTCATACATTCATATATACTTATAAGTACATACATACATTTGTATACATTGCCGAACAAATAATGCACAAGAATACAAACATACCTATGCGTACACATGTGAATATGTCACTTACAAAAAATTTAAGCATTGTTCCACAAAAACAACAATTGTCTAAATAGCGAAGCATCACAAGTCAATATAGCAGCCAAATTGGCGAAGCCCAAATGTAGTAAATTTTACAACTAAAACGATATCATTCAGAAACGCAGGCGCATATTCCACAAGCGACCTCGCTTCATTCATAAAAACAGACGCCGTAACATCTCTCCGAGCATGCCTTTGCCAACAAGCGTCTTTACACGACGATGACAAAAGCTAAAAATCATTAATTGAACATCTTCTGGTGTTTGTTCTAAGAAAGAAGTGAAAAAGTGGCAACATAGCTGTTCACAATTTATAGTATTTATCAATTCTAAAATATTTTTCCGTGGCTCACAAAAATCAGCGTCGATATGTATGCAAGCTCATACAAAAACATATGTACATATTTACGCACGTTTGTCGGCGAAGCTGTTCGAGCAGCAAGAGAAGCGGTAACAGTCGGCGATCGTTTGTTAGTTTCTTTCGGCACAGCTCGGATTTAGTACCAACAACACAATGTTGTGACCCTTTGTCTTCGCGTCAGTGCTTCGACAAAAGCATATTTCTATACTTAAACAAAATTATTTCAACCATTGTATATGTATTTCTTTCATGCATAACCAAACAATAATTAGGACAACTCAATACAAGTGTCAATGGTGTTGTTGGTGGTAAGCGCTCTAAAAGTCAAGAAGAGTACACAGGTTCGAATCTCTACAGAATTTATTTTTAATGTTTGCCTTTTATTCTTCCATGAGAATAAATTGTAAAATAAGAATTTTTCATTCTTTTGTCGAGTTTACCATCCCTACTGGCAGCCATCTCGTGCACATATAATAACCTCCGCACAATAACCACCACAAAAAAAATGATTTTTTTCAATGTAATTTATATGGAAAACAAAAAATTTTAAATAGGCACCTCTTATTATTAATATTATTAAGAGCTCATCTTTTGAGTGACTTTCTTTTTCACAGCCTGTTTCCAGTTGAAAAAAAAGGTTGCCTCAGAATGACACACCCTAATTTAAATATATATATCGGGTGATTTTTTTGAGGTTAGGATTTTCATGCATTAGTATTTGACAGATCACGTGGGATTTCAGACATGGTGTCAAAGAGAAAGATGCTCAGTATGCTTTGACATTTCATCATGAATAGACTTAGCCTTAGCCACAACGTCGAATTTTCGTGAATGGGCCCTAGAAAAGTTGGCAGAAAATCCGCTTTTTTTATCGACAAATTTTGTTCAGCGATGAGGCTCATTTCTGGTTGAATGGCTACGTGAAATAAGCAAAATTGCCGCATTTGGGGTGAAGAGCAACCAGAAGCCGTTCAAGAACTGCCCATGCATCCCGAAAAATGGACTGTTTGGTGTGGTTTGTACGCTGGTGGAATCATTGGACCGTATTTTTTCAAAGATGCTGTTGGACGCAACGTTACGGTGAATGGCGATCGCTATCGTTTCGATGCTAACAAACTTTTTGTTGCCAAAAATGGAAGAACTGAACTTGGTACGGACATGTGGTTTCAACAAGATGGCGCTACATGCCACACAGCTCGCGATTCTATGGCCATTTGAGGGAAAACTTCGGAGAACAATTCATCTCAAGAAATGGACCCGTAAGTTGGCCACTGAAGATCATGCGATTTAACGCCTTTAGACTATTTTTGTGGGGCTACGTCAAGTCTAAAGTCTACAGAAATAAGCCAGCAACTATTCCGGCTTTGGAAGACAACATTTCCGAAGAAATTCGAGGCTACCAGGCCGAAATGCTCGAAAAAGTTGCCCAAAATTAGGACTTTCCGAAATGGACCACCTAAAGACGCAGCCGCGGTCAACATTTAAATGAAATTATCTTCCAAAAGTAAATGTCATGAACCAATCTAACGTTTCAAATAAAGAACCGATGAGATTTTGCAAATTTTATGCGTTTTTTTTTTAAAAAAAGTTATCAAGCTCTTAAAAAATCACCCGATATATGTACAATAAATTTGAATACTATACATCAAACATACGAACATACACATCTTTTTAAAGTCACATTGACATCTATTCTGCAATGCCACATGTTCGTTAGCAAACAAGAACAAGCAGGATTGCTTACCAAAAGCAAATCGATCTGTCTAACGAGCTCTCAATTGCTTAATGGAAGGCATACACGAACCAATTACACTGTGATAGTTTTTTTCAAAAAAAAAAAAAAGACAAGACCAAATTCGACGGTTTCCCCCTATTTCGGGTCCTACGAATCGAACTGCATCATTACTTTTTTGAGTTACAATCATGGTTTCATACAAAAATTTTTGTTGAAGTTTTTCATCAAAGGTGCCCATTGTAAGAGAAAGGCACATTTTTCTTCGGTCTCTAACTTTTTTAATGTTGACTGTTTTGGTAAACTTTCTTTGGCAAAGCTTCTCATAATAAGTCCGTCTTTAAGTTCTTAGATGACTGTAAATCCCAGAATCAATGTTCAAATTGGAAGCTTCGCACAGAATTTCATTTAAATGTGGCATGTGTGTCGCCGCCCCCCTTGAGCATTGGTACAGCGGCAAAAAGCTTGACTCGTTGCTTGCTGATTTGTGTTGGACATTGGTAGATGAGTCTTATTAAATTTAATTTAAATATTGTGAACAAATTTATGATACTTATTGATAACACTTATAAGATACAAAAAAATAAAACAGCACACAAACATAGTTAGTGTACCTTTTTAAAAAGTACAAATTTTGTTAAGTTTTTTTCTAATGGTTAGTTTGCTCAGAACGTTGTCTTTGCTTAAGTTTCTTACTATTACAAGATGTCACTTAATGTATAAGTATCAAAGGGTAAATTAAAATATTGACGAATCGCGAGGGAAAAAACATTAAAGAAAATGGATTAAATTTCAGTTTTTTCGACATATTGGCTATAAGGACTCAAAAAGCATTGATTTTGGGGTTTACAGTCATCTAAGAACTTAAAGACGGACTTATTATGAGAAGCTTTGCCAAAGACAGTTTACCAAAAAAGTCAACATTAAAAAAGTTAGAGACCGAAGAAAAATGAGCCTTTCTCTTACAATGGGCACCTTTGATGAAAAACTTCAACAAAAATTTTTGTATGAAACCATGATTGTAACTCAAAAAAAGTAATGATGCAGTTCGATTCGTAGGACCCGAAATAGGGGGAAACCGTTGAATTTGGTCTTGTCTTTTTTTTGACTATCCAAGTGTTATTGTACCAATTTCGTCGAATTGTACAACTGATTGATTCGTATATGGGCCAGTTGTATGAGTTGTACCAACTGGTTGGATGAAAATCAAATTTTTTGATATTTTGTGAAGTTGGTTGTGTTAGTTGGATAGAGTTTGGGTTGGTCGTGCGATTTCAAACGATTTCGCTATTTTATTTCGGCTGTCAAAGAGAGCGCGTCTACGGAGCAAAGAACAAATAAAAATGAGTGAAAGCGATCGGCAAATCCGCGAATTTATCGAAGTGTATAAAACTATGCCGGAGTTGTGGAGCAGCAAACTGGACTGTTACAAAAATAAAAATTTACGCCGTAAAAGCTACCAAACACTTTTGTTAGAATTTAAAAAAAATGCGTGGCTGTTGGGCCGATTTGGAAAATTGTGTTTCAATTATCTGCACAGTCCTTCAAGCTCACCAAATTTAAGTAGTCCGCATGTATCACGAACCAGCTCGCTTTTTTAAGTAATGACTCGCAACTTTATATTTCGATATCTTATGTAAGTCCAACTGAAACAACATCACGCTAGGCACATTTTACTTCTGTGCCAACTGGAAGCCCCATACAAGCAACATCACATTCGCAACGTTTTATTTCTGTGTCAACTAGAAGTCCTATAGAATCAACATCACATTCGCCACGTTTTATTTCTGTGCCAACTAGAACTCCTATAGAATCAACATCACATTCGCCACGTTTTATTTCTGTGCCAACTAGAAGTCCTATAGAATCAACATCACATTCGCCACGTTTTATTTCTGTGCCAACTGAAAGCCCCATACAAGCAACATCACAAACAATTGAAATAACTCCAGAGTTACACTTTTCAGATGCAAACGAAAGTCAATACACAAGTGTTCTTTATTTGTTTAATGACTCGCAATATCAATGAATTAAAACATATTAAGATAGAGTACATATATTTTATTTTTTTTTCTCATTTTTTGCTTAAATTATTATTTTAAGTTAATTTTTTATGTATTAGTTATAAGAGAATGAATATAAGTTTTATTGAAAGAACACAACTAATTTAACTATTTTATACAAGTTAACTCGAAACGCAAACCACCAAAATACCAAGTCAGCATTGTCTGCCTAACATCCGTTTCAGGCACTACACGCAAGTCGACGTATCGTGGGATTCGCTGACACTGCATCTGACAAAACATAGCAACGACAGCGACGACAGCAGCGACGACGGCAGCGGCAGTGAGGACGGCTTAGGCTTAGACTTAAGAGTAAGAATGTTTTAGAGTTTATTTCTGATCGAGCCTGAATAAAGCGCACTAGTGCCTAAAAATAATTGGCGCCCAACCGGGTAAAGAAGATACAAAGGATTCTCCAGAAAGTAAAAATCTCCAAAGTATTTTGCGGTGGAGTGTCTTTAATGACTTTAAAGGACCCAAGGACTCACAGAGAATCGCTACAATCTTTAAAAACGTATCCTACAAAAACTCCAAGGATCCGAGGATTCATCAGAAAGCAGTTTATAATAAAAAACATGTTTCGAGTATTGAAAGTAGAGTGCTCATTAAAATAAAAACATTATAATTTCTTTTGAATTAAAACTAAGTTTTCAAAATAGACGGAAAAGAATTTATTTTAGAAAATAAGGAGCTAATCATAAAATTTTGTGAAACAAATTTTCCAGAGTTTAATAAAAAAGAAACAGTGTAGTCTTTTCTCAAAAACATTCTGTTTAGAAACAGAATTTGTGAAGAAAATTGTAATAAATAACTGAAATTATCTAGCCATGTCAACAAAAGAGTGTGATTGATTGATTCGACTATAGGAACGGTTACAAGTCGATTCAATTTTAATTTCCAAGTCTATGAGTGACTCAGAATTAGAAAACCTCTTAGAAAGAATTATTAAACTACAGGTGACCAGTAAAATGGATTCAAATCAGGTAACCGCAGTGGTTCAAGCAGCCGTCTCAAGCGCTCTTGAACAACAAAGACAGACTTTCGAAGTTAAGCTCCAACGATTAACGGAGCAAATGACTACATTGACCACTGGTCAAACGCCAAAATATACCGACCGGTAAAATATTACCGAACGTAAGGTGTGACGAACCCCTTGATTTGGTAAAATCATTACCAGAATTTGACGGGCAAATCAGTACATATGTGTCTTGGCGACAAGCTGCCCATACATCTTACGAAGTTTTCAGAAGTTACGAGGGAAGTTCTAGACACTACCAAGCAGTTGGTATAATTAGATATAAAATAAAAGCTTCTGCTGATGCCATTTTGGCATCCTTCAACACTGTTTTAAATTTCGACGCAATAATCGCGAGACTAGACTTTACGTACGCAGACAAACGACCGATATATTTAATCGAACAACAATTATCCACCTTACGACAGGGTAACCTATCTGTGCTTCGATATTTCGACGAGGTGGAGAAAATATTAACTCTCCTCACGAATAAAACCATAATGACCCATGAGGGTCAAGTATCAGAATCAATTTGCGAAAAATATAGAGCGGGCGCTTTAAGAGTTTTTAAATCAGGCCTTAAAAGACCTTTATGTGACATACTATTTGCCTCTCGCCCTAAAGACCTACCTAGCGCTCTGGCATTAGCCCAGGAGGGGGAGTCAAATAGGGAAAGGTACTTATTTGCTTCAAATTTCGCAACGTCTATTGGAGACCAATATAAACTAGGAATAAACAAAAATTCGGAGAAAAAGATGCAACAGCAACAAAAAAATCCGCATTTTGCAAATAAACAGCACAGAACAAATGATACTAGGACTAACAAGCAAGAACAAGTGACCCCCATGGACGTTGACCCATCGGTTTCAAGACTAAGACAAAATGTAAATTGGCGTAGGGAACCATCACAGAGAGCCAACCAATACGAACAACAGAATCAAAGTAATAGTAGACAGGGTTATAGTTCAAATCAATAGCAGGGAAAACGACAGGCAGATTCAGATAGGGTTACTGGACCAAAGATGTAACGCATTAATACCTTAAATCAAGAAAAGGTTAGTGAGGCAACTTATAATCAGGAAGCCGAAGATGACGCTGAAGATCTCGAGGAAGAGCAATTGAATTTTTAGGGAAGTCCTACTCCGTGGATTGAGCGAGGAGTAGGTTATCGAGGCAAAAAAATTAAATTATTAGTGGATACAGGAGCTTCGAAAAATTACATCAAACCAATACCTGAGCTAAAAAATATAATTCCAGCGTCCACACCATTTATAGTAAAGTCTTTGTACGGCAATAGTCCTGTAACACAAAAGTGTAGAATTAAGATGTTTGGCGTAACTGCAGATTTCTTTATATTACCAAATATAACAACATTCGACGGCATAATTGGGCTCGATTTGCTCAATCAGGTAAACGCCCAAATAGACTTCAGTACGGGTACAATAAAGCACGATTCTGGAACTGAAAAGCTCTTGTTCCATGAATGTAAAAATGTAAACTTTATCAACATAAAAAGTGAAGAAATTCCATCTTCAGTTCGTGAGCAATTTTGTGAAATTATCAAAAGTAGAAATAAGGCGTTTGCTGACCCTAACGAGTCACTACCCTTCAACACTAATATAATTGGTACAATCAGAACAAAAACCGATGAACCGGTCTACTCGAGACTTTACCCATATCCTATGGGTGTATCCAATAAGACTTTGTAAACAAAAGAAGTGGCTGAACTTCTCGTCAATGGTATCATTCGACCCTCAAGGTCCCCTTACAATAACCCAATTTGGGTCGTTGATAAGAAGGGAGTAGATCAAAACGGGAAATAAGGAAGAAACATCTTGCGCAGTTGATTTCAGGAAACTGAATGAGGTCACAGTCGAAGATAAATACCCTATGCCAAACACAATGGTAATCTTGTCAAACTTAAGAGGTGCACAATGTTTTACTACCCTCGACCTTAAATCTGGACAGATTTCACCAGATCGAGTTAGCAGAAAAGAGACAGGAGAAAACCGCTTTCTCCGTTAACAACGGTAAATATGAATTTTGTCGTTTACCATTTGGGCTAAAAGCCCAAGCATCTTCAGAGAAGCAATCGACGATGTCCTCAGGGGAGCAAAGTGGCTTACGAAAACCTGCCACGTTTACGTCGACGACGTAATTGTCTATTCAAAAACGGCAGAAGACCATTTGAAAGATATCGAATGGGTGTTGCGGAGTCTCTATGAGGCAAATATGAGAATATCCGCCGAAAAATCGAAATTCTTCTAGACCGAGGTAGAATACCTAGGATTTGTTGTCTCAAGGGGGAGGTGTGAAAACAAGCCCCGATAAAGTCAATGGAATCAAATGTTATGAGCAGCCAACCACTCTTCGAGGACTACGTTCCCTTTCTTGGATTGGCTAGTTACTATCGATGTTTCATTACAAAGATTTTGCCAGCCTTGCAAAACCTCTGACTGTTATGTTAAAAGGGAGAAAATGGCAAAGTAAGTGCCACACAGTCCAAAAAAATTAAAATTCAACTAGCACCAGAAGGTATAGATGCATTTAATAAACTTAGAGAAATTCTGGCATCAGAAGATGTCACGTTAGCTTATCCCGACTTCACTAAACCATTTGACTTAACAACCGATGCATCCTCAAGGGGTTTGGGGGCCGTCCTTTCACAAGAGAAAAAACCCATTACCATGATCTCAAGAACACTTAGAGATAGAGAAGAGCATTTGGCAACAAATGAAAGAGAACTCTTGGCGATCGTATGGGCTCTTAACACTTTGAGGAACTACCTGTACGGTGTTAACCAGTTAAATATCTACACTGACCACCAGCCTCTGACCTTTGCGGTTTCTGATAAAAACCCGAACGCAAAAATCAAACGATGGAAGTCTCTAATAGAAAGCTTCAACGCAAAAATTTTCTATAAACCAGGAAAGGAAAACCATGTCGCTGACGCGTTGTCCAGACAGCACATGAATATGGTAGGAATTGAAATGGAGGCAAGTTCCGACTGCGCCACCATACGCACAGTGAAGAGTCACTGACCTACACTATAGAGACGGTGGATAAGCCCGTAAATTGCTATAGAAACCAGATAATTCTTCAAGAAAGCGAAAGCCAGTCAAAACAGACCTTTATAATATTTGGTTCAAAAAGCAGACATGTAATTTCATTTTGCGACGTAAGAGTCATTACTAAAAACGCTGCAAGAAGTCATTAATGATGGCGTAGTTAACGCAATACATTTTGATAGCCTACCAGTGTTGGCAAAAATTCAACACCGACTGGTAGAACTTCACCCCAACGTAAGATTCCGTCATACCGAAAAGATGGTTACGGACATCTTCAGCGAAAGTGATCAACAAGAAATTATATTTGCTGAACACAACAGAGCTCATAGAGCAGCGCAAGAAAATGTAAAGCAGATCTTGGCTGACTATTTTTTCCCGAAGATGGATAAAAAGGCAAGAGAAATAGTAGCAAATTGCCGAATATGTTCAAAGTCTAAATACATTAGACATCCAAAGAAGCATGTTATTGCGGCAACACCGGTTCCATGTAATCCTGGTGAAAATATTACACGTCGATATTTTCTCCACGGACCAGAAATATTTTCTAACTTGCGTCGATAAGTTTTCTAAATTTGCTATAGTGCAGAAAATCGCGTCTAGAACCATCATAGACGTAAAACCACCTATACTACAGCTAATAAACATTTTTCCAAACGTTAAAACTATATACCTGTGACAACGAAAAGTCACTTAACTCAAATGCTATAAAATCAACTTTGCTAAATTACAACAATGTGAAAATCCGGCAACGCCCTCCACTGCATAGCACTCAAACGGGCAAGTGGAGCGTTTTCACAGTACCTTAACTGAAATAGCTAGGTGTCTAAAACTAGAAAGAAATCTCGATGACACTGTTGACTTGATTTTGCTTGCCACCATAGAATATAATAAGACAATTCATTCAGTAACCACGAAAAACAAATGGACATCCTTCATCCCAGCTCAGCTAACATTACGGAACTAGTTCGAAATCGTATCAAAAGCACAGGCCAGTGATCGCGAATACCATAATAAGGGTCGTCAGAATGTGACGTATAACGTTGGCGACAAGGTCCTAGTGAAAGTTAATCGAAAGCTAGGCAATAAACTCTCAATACTATTTACAGAAGAAGTAGTCGAACAGGACCTAGGCACCACCGTTCTTATAAAGGGGAGGAGGGTCCACAAAGACAACCTTCGTCCACCTTAATTAATCACTTTATTACTTTAAGTCTTGTATTTTAAATTACAAGATAATATCGACATTCCTATTGACGACCACTTTAACACAAAAACTAACTGACTACACCAACTCCAACTACATTCCAATTTTGGACGGAAACGCAATAGTATGGGAACATTAGGGTTATTTGACGCACTTTACCAACTTGACACTATATGCAACATTGAACGACGAGACGGCAGGATTTATGGAACTTTTCCCATTGACACACATTAAGAAAATAGTAGAAGCAGACATAAAATACATCGAGACTTTACTTCGAACCGTTGACATTCACCATCGACAAATTGTTTAACTACTACCAATCATGATAAGGGCATCAAAGAAATCGATGACGGCATTGTCATTATCAACGATGCCACAGCAACGATAGAGGTTGAAAAAGGAGATAGCAGAACCGTCAGCGGTACTTACCTTTTGACTTTCGATCAGTTAGTAAAGGTAAATGGGACCGAGTATCACAATCGACATCATACCCCTACTCGCACTGCTGGCACTCCAACGGCTCAAAGAGTCAATCTTTTAGGACATATAGAGACATTGAGTTTGAACTATCTTAATGAAATAAATGCGGAAAATATCAACCATATTGACGATAGCGTCAATCCCTATGCTAGTAATCTTGCGACTTGCTCTAAGCAAATATAAAAAACACACCGCGAAAAAGGCAATGAATGTCTTAGTAAGAGAGGTCACCGAGCGAATCGTAGACGATTCCCACTTAGGAAGGGAGGAGTTAACTCGAAACGCAAACCACCAAAATACCAAGTCAGCATTGTCTGCCTAACATCCGTTTCAGGCAATGCTGAACATTAACACCACCCCAATCCATGACCAACGGCCCGAGTTATGATCCAACGACAAGTAACAACAAACGATACGCACAAGCTACCGTAGCCGTGGGATCCGCTGACGCAGCACAAATATAACGCAAACAAGCGACGACTTACTACGCAAGTCGACGTATCGTGGGATTCGCTGACACTGCATCTGACAAAACATAGCAACGACAGCGACGACAGCAGCGACGACGGCAGCGGCAGTGAGGACGGCTTAGGCTTAGACTTAAGAGTAAGAATGTTTTAGAGTTTAGTTCTGATCGAGCCTGAATAAAGCGCACTAGTGCCTAAAAATAATTTACATATGTAAATAAAAGGAATTAAAGAGATTTCAGTTTTTTGATAATTTCACAATATTTCAACCTTATTGTTTTGGCCTCATTAACTAGATGCATTTCTAGTCAGCGTTGGTTGCATGTCTGATAGCTGAGTATTTTCACATTCAAATTGATTTGAGTTTGACTGGCACCGTAAGTAGTTGTGTAAGTAGCAACAGGCAAGAACAACTGTAGTAACTTTTTCAGGACATAAATTTATTGTCGTTTGAAGAAGTCTAAAACGCGATGCCAAAATACGAAAAGCGTTTTCAACTTTAACCCGTGCTGAGCTCAGAGTTTAGTTAAACAGCATTTCATTCTCTGTCAAATAGTTGTGACCAAATGGTTTTAAAACATTTTTCCTCAAAGCAAAAGACGCATCCGACACAAACACAAAAGGGAGTGAATCTTCGTCTGCAAGCACAGCTTGTGGTTCCGGTAAAGTTAAACTTCCACTTTCCAACTTTTTAAAAAATTTCGAATTTCCGAAAACGCCTCCATCGGAAATTCGTCCATTTGCACCTACATCTACCATTAAAAAGTTGGAGTTGCTGTCAACAATTGCCAACAAGACAATACTGAATGTCTTTTTATAATTAAAATAGAATGAACCGGAGTTAGGAGGACGTGAAATATTTATCTGCTTTCCCTCGAGCGCGCCTAGACAGTTGGGGAAACATCGACTTCTCATAAAATTGATCAGCTACAGCCATCCATTGCTCAGGTGGTTTAGGAAGCTAAAAATATATTTTGTGTTAAATAAAATGTATAACTCGAATATTCTTTTAATACTACCTTAATTGAGGCCATTAAAACTTTTATAACGGCCTCGCACGTCTCAATTGCAATTTTACCAATCGCTTGCGCAGATATTGCGGTTGAAAATTTTAGGTCTTCAAATGAGTTTCCGGTAGCGACAACTTTGCATTTTTTTTGCTGTTCATGGGATCAAAGTCCCATACTTTTGAACACTGATTCTTATGTAACATTGAACAAGGAATCGAATGAAAAAGTCAATTTTGAAAAAAAATTGAGGGAAAAGCACAAAAAACGGGATTTTTGGAAAAAAAAAATTTTTTTTGGATTTTTAAAATTGTTTTGGATTTTGAAAATATTTTTATCAGAAAGCTGAGATTTTTTTACATAAAATTGGATAACTGCAAAATTTTTTTCACTCAATTTTGAGGTCGTTAAAAAATAAAAGAAATTGTCATTTTTTTGTTTGATCTCAATTTGAATTGCGCGCCAAAAAATAATGGAGCAACTTTGACCACTAAAAAGTTTACAGATATTCTTATTTTGGTCTATATTATGATATTTTAAACTTTCGTCAAAATCGGAGAACCACGGGTACAAAACCATGTCGCCAATTGATGGAATGGCCCATATGTATGCATGCTCCTTACGATGTTCCCAACAACAGCATTGTGATATTTTCATGCTTCAATTTTTCTTTCAACTTGGGAATCGCAATGTATGCAAATATGTATGCTTTTGCGTTTTGCCGTCGGCAATTCAATATTGACATGTAAACATAATTATGATATGAGTATAATTTTGTATGAATGCATGCATAGTAATATTTATAGTCAATTTGGACTTGCATATTTAATAATTTTCTTTGATTTTTACATAATATACTATACCAATAAATATTTTTGTGTTATAATATATTTCTTTTGAATTTATCACAACAACATATAACTATTAATCTTATTATTTGTATGTATACGCATGTGCGCGTACAGAAATTCAAATGATGATTTTATCACTTATCAATGTATTACATGTGCGCGCATTGATCTACATGTTCATATACGTATGTATGTACATTCATTTATATTTATATGTACAGATATTTGTATACATTGCCGAACAAATAATGCACAAGCATACAAACATACATATGCGTACACATGTGAATATGTCACCAACAAAAAATTGAAGCATTGTTCTACAAAAACAACAATTGTCTAAATAGCAAAAGCACAACAAGTCAATATGGCAGCCAAATTGGCGAAGCTCAAATGTAATAAATTTTACAACAAAAACGATTTCATTCATAAACGCAGGCGTAAATTCCACAAGCGACCTCACTTCATTCATAAAAACAGACGAAGTAACATCTCCCCGAGCATGCCTTTGCCTACAAGCGTCTTTTCGCGACGATGGCAAAAGCTAAAAATCATAAATTGAACAACTTTCTGATGCTTCTTCAGAGTAAGAAGTGACAAAAGTGGCAACATAGCCGTTGTCGATTTGCAATATTTGTCTAAAATATTTTTCCGTGACTCGCAAAAATCTGCGTCGATATGTATTCACGCTCATACATATGCAAACATATTTACGCTGGTTTGTAGGCGGAGCTGTACAGCGGCAAGGGTAGCGGTGACAATTGGCGGCCATTCGTTTATTTTTTTCGGCACAGCTTGGATTTTCTTTCATCACACAAGTGCTGAACACAATGAGTGCGACAGACTGCAAGCGACGTTTGTTAAATATTAGAATACACACGTTCTTAGGGACACATTTATTGAGGCAGCTTCACAACTATATAACTGTGTCCATAAGAACGTGTGTATTCGCGCTCAATGTGTTCAGCACTTGACTATTTACAAAACGCAAGTTTCGGCCATTGGTTGACCGTGACAACGGAGATGCGAAAGAAGCGTGCGACACTTGTTATTATGAATGTATGTACATATGTATGTGGCTCGCATTTGCTTTCGTAAACATACAGACAAATGTGCCAAAGAAATAATATATGTATGTATGTGTAGCAGTCGTCGCACTCGACTTGGCTCTCACGTCACTGTTGACAGTCATAACTTTGAAGTTGTAGATAATTTCGTCTATTTAGGAACCAGCATTAACACCACCAACATTGTCAGCCTGGAAATCCAACGCAGGATTGCTCTTGCCAACAGCAAAAACAATGGATCTTATGTGTGTACTTTGTGTTAGTAATCACGCATATGTGACAATGGTTCATATAATATAATATAAGCATACATATGTCACTCAGAGAATGTTTTTTTTACATTTTCTGTGTGAGTTAGTATATTTTTCTACAAAGCAGCTCTCTTTATTTATTCTCGCATGTATTTAGTCATTTTATATATATTTCTGCCACTGCACATGCTCAATTCTGCTAACTAGCAGCGTGAATGGTGAATTCCTTACTTCGATTCTATCAGCTCTGTTAGCCGCGCAATCGAACCGTCGTACAGAATTCAATTTGCACCTTCTCTATGTTTTTATGTTCTCTGCTCAATCAGAGTGGTAAAAATGTTATGTTATAAAATTAAATAAAAAATAATTTTCAATAAATTATTATTTCAAAAATTATATTAATTTCGACTATTATAAAATGAACTTAAATGTGCTCATATAAACACTTCCATTCATTCCTTCCATTTCTTAAAAAAACATTAATGACCTTCATGAAATATGCATATTCGCATTATTTCGTTATCATTTCCATATTTGTACCAATAGAATTTCTATGACACATGCATATGTACATATGTCCATGCATATATTATTTCTTTGGCACATTTGTCTGTATGTTTACGAAAGCAAATGCGAGCCATATACACACATTCATAATAACAAGTGTCTCACGCTTCTTTCGCATCTCCGTTGTCACGGTCAACCAATAGCCGAAACTTGCGTTTTGTCAAAGAGTCAAGTGCTGAACACATTGAGCACGACAGACTGCAGGCGACATCTGACAAATAATAAAATACACACGTTCTTAGGGACACAGTTAGGTAGTTGTGCAGCTGCCTCAATACCTGTGCCCCTAAGAATGTTTGTGTTCTAATATCTGTCGCGCTCATTGGTTCAGCACTTGTGTGATGATAGAAAATCCAAGCTGTGCCGAAAAAAATAAACGAATGGCCGCCTATTGAAAGCTTCCCTTGCCGCCGTAACAGCTTCGCCTACAAACTAGCGTAAATATTTATGCATATGTATGAGCTTGCATACATATCGACGCAGATTTTTGCGAGTCACGGAAAAATATTTTAGAATGGACAAATATTATAAATCGACAACTGCGTTGTTGCCACTTTTCTCACTTCTTTCTGTGAAGAAGCATCAGAAAGTTGTTCAATTTATGATTTTTAGCTTTTGCCATCGTCGCGAAAAGACAGTTGTAGGCAAAGGCATGCTCGGGGAGATGTTACGGCGTCTGTTTTTATGAATGAAGCGAGGTCGCTTGTGGAATATGCGCCTGCGTTTATGAATGATATCGTTTTAGTTGTAAAATTTACAACATTTGAGCTTCGCCAATTTGGCTGCCATATTGACTTGTGACACTTCTGCTATTTAGACAATTGTTGTTTTTGTAGAACAATGCTTCAATTTTTGTTGGTCACATATTCATATGTGTACGCATATGTATGTTTGTATGCTTGTGCATTATTTGTTCGGAAGTGTATACATATCTATATATGTACATATAAGTATAAATGAATGTATATGAACATGCAGATTAATCCGCGCACATGTAATATATTGATAAGTGATAAAATCATGATTTGAATTTCTGAATGCGCACATGCGTATACATACGCAATCATATGGGCAGATAATAAGATTAATATGATAGACGATATATGTATTTATATATTGTTGAGATAAATTCAATTTCTATTACTAAGAAACATAATACAAAAATATTTATTAGTATAGTATATTATGTAAAAATCAAATTAAATTATTAAATACACAAGTCCAAATTGACTGTAAATAGTACTACTTATGCATGCATTCATACAAAATTATACTCATATCATAATTATTTTTACATGCCAATATGGAAATGCCGACGGCAAAACGCAAAAGGATACATATTTGCATACATATTGAAGCATGGAAATATCACATTGCTGTGTTGGGAGTATCATAAGGAGCATGCATACATATGTATGTATATTTATGTGTCTTCATATTCTTCATATTTTTCTTCAATATTCCTTGATTGCGCATACATGCATGGCATCATATGCCGTACATATATTATTTCTCTTCATATTCTCTGTTTCAGTATGTGGAGAAATGTTAAAAATGTTAACATTTCACAGCGTGAATTCTGTATTTGTGTTGCGAGATTCCGTGTCGCAATTTTATCAAATGTTCGCTGTCGAACCTGCACCTTCTCTATGTTTTATGTTCTCTGGCTCAATCAACCAACTAATTGTTGTGTGTATGCCCTCCATAAGAACAAAAACATAATTATAAATCCATACAAACAAATACTAATGTAAAAAGCGCATTGATCTCTTCAACGAGCTCTCAATCGCACAAAGCATAAGTACAAGTAATATTTTTTATTAACAAAAATAGGTTTTATTTGAATAGCTTTAAACTATATTAAACAACACTTTTAGTGAAAGCCAATAATTATGACCTGTCGAGTGGGATTATGAAATCAGAGTGTGTCGTGACAAAAACGATTTTACAAATGGTGCCGCTTAATGTGCGGGCTTTCAATGCCGAAAATGCTGAATTGTAGCATGTTGGCAATGTTGCATTCGATGCTTTTGCTGGCAAAAGTTTCCAATGAAACATTAATATATGTCACTCCTCCCATCTTAAAATAATGTAATGTCCTCATTGCAATTTTTCTTTATTTACAAGTTAAAGTTTTTAAATAGAATTCTTACAATATTTAAAGATGTTTTTAGCATATAAAAAAGATTAAGTAATAATGAATAAGTAAAAAGGAATGATAAGATATAATTTTCAATTCTTAGATTTAGTTTTAGTTGGTTTTCTTTTTTCTTTTAAATTGGTTTTTATATTTTCTTACATTTTGACTTTTAAACTTTACAATATGATGTTCGCCATCTTCTTCAGTTTTAATAAGACTAACTTCTTTGTATGGATTACTAAGTTTATCTAATCTCTTCCTCGAAACTTCTGCGTTTACAAAGTTTGTGGCAATATCTTTTTCTTGACGGTTTTTATTTACATTATTTATTCCTTTTTCTTTAATAATTTGAGGGTCTTGTTATGGTGACTCTTTATTAAAAAAGATTGTATATGGAACTTCATTGGTAGTAGAGTGAACAGTTATATGGTTATAAGTGAAAAGTGTTTGTTCAATTTCTAAATATTTTAGCTCTTTATCACCTAAAGTGTTGATTATTCTAAGTTTTTCATTCAAAGTTTTATGTAGTCTTTCAATGTCACCTATACCAGTTTTACCGGTGGTTACTTCTCCTTTTATATTTAATGAATTACACCATTGTTTAATGTTTATATTATTTAAACCTTGGTCTTGGTCGATTTTTAAAGGATTCCAGCCAGTTCAATGCTTTAACTTTTTCTATTATAACAAACTTAGAGTATAAATCGATGCATGTTAAATAATATTCATTATTCCATTTCCAAAAATCGACCACATATTTTTCTCTCATTTTGTAAATTGGTGGTGTAATTTTGAACGGCATTTTGTTAGAAATATGATCGTTCGTGATTTCCTTCAGATAATTGGGGTAATAATACTGTAATTTAAAACATTTTGCAACCTTCTCTATACCTTGATGAAGTCCACTTAAATGGATTTCAAGTACTTTACTTTTAAATTTGCAAAATCTCTAACGTTTTCTAATTCTTTTGTACACCGATAAATCTTGTTGCGACTTGTTGTTATTAGTGTCTTATAAACGTTTTGAAATTGTATAAAATTAGTATCATTGGGCATAAAAATTGCTGTATTATTTTTTAATAAATGGGTTTTAATTATATCTTTAATATAATCTGTAGTTAATTCTTTGTATGTAATTACAATTAGGTTGTTAAAAAAAATGTTCGTTATTGTGGTTGAGTTTTTACCATCTCTTATTAATTTAATTTGATTTTTGAATACATTTAATGGTCGCTCTGTTATCTTAATAAAACTTTCGGAATCTTCATCGGCAGAATGAACAGTGTCTACGTTAGATTCAGATTCTTCATTTAAAAAGCATTCCGTAATTTTAATACGAGAAAGAGCGTCTGCTACACGATTTTCTTTAACTGATATGTATTTTACGTCAAAGTCATACTCATTAAGCCGAATCTTCCATCTTTGTAACTTGCAGTTTGGTTCCCTTAAGGTGTGGAGCCATTGCAATGGTCTATGATCACTATTTATTATAAATGTCCTGCCGTATAAATATGGTCTAAAATATTTAGTAGCGCAAACCATGGCTAAAAGTTCTTTCTCAGTAGTTGAGTAGTGCAGCTCATGTTCATTGAGTGTGCGACTAGCAAAACAAATTGGATGTCCCTGTTGACTTAACACTGCCCCTAATGCCACATTTGACGCATCAGTCGTCAATGTAAATATTTTTTCATAATTTGGATATGCCAGTATTGGATCATTAGTAATTAAGATTTTTATAGTGTTTATAGCTTCCACGAATTTCTCATCTGAGCTATTTATTTTATTGTCCTTTTTAAGACAGTTAGTCAAAGGCTTAGTTATTTCAGAAAAGTTTTGAATAAATTTACGATAAATTCCTGCCAAACGAAGAAATTGTTTTATTTATTTTTCCGTTTTAGGAACGGGATAAATTAAAATTGCTTTAATTTTATTAGGGTTAGGCTTAATACCTTCTGGCGTTATGACATGACCTAGAAATTCGGTTTCTTCTTTGAAAAACTCGCTTTTATCCATCTGAATTTTCTGATTTGCTTCGTTTAATTTACGAAAAACTCTGTCTAGAGATTCTATGTGTTCCTGTAATGACGTACTGAATACTACAATGTCGTCTAAGTAAACCATACAATCTCTCCCTATTAAACCATCTGAAACCGTATTCATCAGTCTCTGGAAGGTGGCTGGTGCATTTTTAAGCCCAAATGGCATTCTTAAAAATTCAAAATGTCCGCTCTGAGTAGAGAAAGCTGTTTTTTTCTTATCTGCCGGATCCATTTCTATTTGATGGAAGCCTTGCGCTAAGTCTATTGTTGAAAAATACATACACCTACCTAGTTTTTCGAGAATTTCATCCATGTTTGGAATGGGATACCTATCATCGATAGTAATACTATTGAGCTTGCGAAAATCGACAACAATCCTCCACTTCTTTTTACCTGAAGCATCTGACTTCTTTGGTACCACCCAAATTGGTGCTGAATATGGGGAATTACTATGAGAAATGATCTGATTTTCAAGCATTTCTTTTATTTGTTTTTTTACTTCTGATTTATGAATTTCAGGATATCTATACGACTTAACATATATTGGATCTTCATGAACCGTTTTACTTCTATGTTTTATTTTATGAGTAAGGGTGAGTTTGTCCCCTTCTTTATAAAATATATTTTCGAATTTATTTAAAAGTTCTTTTAATTTATTTAACTCTTCTGAATTTAAATGTTCAAGTCTAAATTTACTATCTTTAGTGTTATGATTTTCGTACATATTTAATTCTTGAAGGCAATTATCAAAATTTACAGAATGTGATTTATTCTTGAAAAAGTTATACCGAACACCATTCATATGTATCATATTTTTTTCCAGATCGATTTTAGCTTTAAGTAGCTTAAGTATACTACAACCAAGTAAACCGTCGTAGTTATTCGAAAAATTATAAACGAAAAATTTTAGTTTTTTCATATGTTCATCGCTAAACAATTCTTGGGTTTCATTTAGACAAACTTTTCCTATTGCTGTTGTTAATGTTATTGGCTGAACATAAATAATATTTTCGTTGGATATTCTAGGCTTTATTAAACTAACTGATGAACCTGTGTCGACTAAAAATTTTATTTTTTATTAAATTTCAATTCAATTATGGGAAGCCTTCCGAGGCTGTTAAGTGAAAATTTACCTCATCTTGTTCCATTGGTTCAGGATAGCCAAAGCGTCTTAATCGAGATTGGTTTGACCCATGAATCTTTTATTGTTTTAAATTATTTAAGTTTCTATTAGTATAAATGTTTGCAGAATTGAAAGGTATATGCCTAACTTGTGGAAAATTATTATTTTGTAAAGTATAATGTTGATTGCTATGTTCATTGAAAAATGGTTTATGTTTATAATAATTATTTTGATTGGACAATGGATAATTTTTTGAAAAAGTGTTGTAATTAGAACGACCTGGAAATTGATTCGTGTTGGTTGCAAAATATTCTATATTAATATTATTATTGTTATTCATATAATTAGGTAGTTTCGAATTTGCGTTAGTTTTTTGAATTGTTTTTTGTTTAGAGAATTGTTTATTATTTTCATAAACATCGCTTTATTTTAATATTTTGATTGCTGACTTAAGGTCGGTAGCAACATTTGTGTTTATTAACGCAGTTAAATAGTTTGGCAATTCTCTTTTTAATGTTTTCTTTATTTGATCTAATTAATTAAGCAAAAATATTTTAGTTGAGCAAGTTTCATTTTTTAGTTTGACAACATCCTTTACTTTACAAACTTCTAAATTAATCTCTTCGCATAGTAGCTTAACATTATTTTTACATTTAGTATTGCTTATTTCCAAGATTAGTGTTGAAACTGCCGTGTGTTCTCCGAATTCATCTATAAGTAACTGCCTCAGCGTCATCCCATCTGGTGGTTGCTCTCGCCTAACCACGTCCAATGCAGCGCCTCTGAGTATATTTATGACACAGTATAGATAGAATACTTTCGTCTCTTCCGATATAACAGGAGACTGTGGCATGATCGCGTCGACCACTTGAATAAAAAGTGCTAAGTAGTTTCGATCACCATTAAATGGTTGAATAAGTTTGATATTTTGAATCGCCATTTCTCTGGTTTCACGTTCCATTTTGTTGTTTGCCTCTTTAATTTTAATTGATTTCAAAATTTGGCTTAATTCTTCTTCCATAAACTGTCGGCTTTGGTTTTATTCACCTTCGTTTGTAAAGTTGACTTTGGGCTTTTGATTTTGTTTCACCAAGTAGGTAGTCGCACTTACGACATTCTGCATTCGTTTCCTCTTCAACTTTTTTTTTTGTTATTAAGGATTGTGGAGTAGAGTTTTTGTTGAATAATTTATCGTATATTAATTATTTTGATTTTATTTTATTCCTGTTTTTGTTGTTTTTTTTTTTTGTTTTATTGTTTTTTTTTTTTTTTCTATTTTATTTTATTTTTAACGTATTGTGATATTTTTGTTCCACTGTTCGATCGTAACTTAGTTCGTTTTGTTTGTTACGATAATTTTTTCGTTTTCTTCGCTCCGACGTTACACTTTTACGTTCTTGTTGTTAAACTATTCGTTTTGTTCTTTACGATATTTTCTCTTCACTTTTCACGTTTTTCTTTTACGTTGGCTATACACTCTCTATGTTAAACAATTTAGTTTTATTTGTTACGATAATTTGTTCTTTACGATATTTTTTCCTCACGATTTAAACGTTCTCTTTCATTTTTCCACTACCACGATGTTTAGGGTTATCAAATGTTTATTTTACGATGTTTAAGTTTTAATGAAATTGGTTTTTACGATATACATTCTTTTCCACGATGTTAAACGATATCTTTCACTTTTCCACTTCCACGTGCTTTCACTACCACGTGCTTTCACTAACACGTTGTCCCGAGTCACCGAATGCACGATGTAAAGGTTTTAATCTTTTTGCTTTGTATGATAAACCAAAAACTGTTTTTTTCATTATTCATTAAATTTGATCTTTTTGTTCTACAGTATGTAAATTTTTCCTTCACGATTTCTTTTTTTTTCACTACATCGATTTTTTTTTGCTAGCTTGAAAAGCTATTTTATTTAAAATGTATCAAAATTAGTTATTTATTTTTTTAATTTTTTTATTTTAGTTTATTTTTGCGCATGTTGGCAATGTTGGATTCGATGCATTTGCTGTCAAAAGTCTCCAATGAAACATTAGGATATGTCACTTACATAAGTATGTATGTCGATGTAAACAAATAACTTTGTTAATTTGGATATCATTTTTGAAATGACGAATGACCCTGTAATTTTGTAATAAATGACAAACTACTGTGTTTGCAAAGTACTTTGTAAATAAATTTCAATGTAATCGAAGTATGCTGTTTTCATGTTTCTCTTCATTATATCCTTCGGTGTGAGAGCGAGGTAAAAGCATTTCGTTTTGCCGAGTGTGCTTCTGCGCGTCACGATAAAATCAACGAGTGTTGGAAAGGCAAAAAAGAGACAAAGAATGTGCACAAGGCTTTGTTCTGGTAGATATACTAAGAGTGATGAAGCGCTTTTGGTACTGTTTCATTGGTGTGCAAGTACGTGAGGAAATCGGTCGCACAGTTGTTCGCTACGCTTCGCCAGAAATATATTAACTTAGAGAAGTGGAAACCGGCTTGCCCATGAACGGCGCTCCTACTGCTGCACCAAATTGTACGGACATCAATACAGACGATGCTACCACATATGGACCGACATGTATATACAAGTCCGGGTATTAGGGTGTACCTAAATACAAAATATTCGTACATAAAATATTTTAATATATAAAAATCGCGGTTTAATAGTAATTAACAATTCAAAATAAAATATAATAAACAATTGTACCATTGCAAGTAAATACAAAACGATATTAATAAAATATACGCCTCTATCGATATAATCTGAAAAAACTCTTATTTATTTAAAAGCGTACACAATTTATTTCACTCCGATTAGATACTACAAATCAGTTTATACTGAGTAAAATTTAAATCATTTTGACAAATATTTTCTATATGAGTATATAAAATAACAAATATAAATATTTTTATAATATAATAAAAATGGTTAATAACGAAAAAAAATCAAAATAAACCCGCAGGAGCTACATGCTCAAAACAGGCTATTAAATTTATTTCAGAAAGTGACAGTTTAACAAGATACTGCACTAGATTGGCCTCTTCTCCGATCCACGAAAACTCAAAATCATTATTAGAAATAAAAAGCCAAAATCTTAAAAATTTTTGGACTCGCCTCTAAGCGGCTCATGACGCTGTAGTAGATTCCGACAATTCAGATCTACCACAGAATTTTAAATCATCGGCTTACGATATTTATGAAAACTGTTTAATTAAAGCAATTGCACATACTCCCCACAGTAGAGTAGAGCTGCCACCAATGCAACAATATCAAGAGGCAAGTTAAGGCATCTACCTCGAGGTGCTCGCATGTGGCACAGAAACATTTTATGGAGGTTATGAAGAATGGCCGTCCTTCCGGGACATGTTTACAGCCGTTTACATCAACCATCCGCAACTATCAAAATCACAAAAATTGTATCACCTCAGATACAAAACCAATGGTCAAGCAGGCATAATAGTAAAACAGTTCGCTCTTAATGACGATAATTTCAATTTGGCTTGGGAAGCTCTAAAAGCGAGATATGAAAACGAAAGTATACTGGTCGATAAACAAGTAACGACACTGATGAACTTGCCAAAAATTAAGAAAGAAACAAGTGTAGAACTCATGAAACTAAAATCCACTGTTTCAAATTGTTTGTCGGTTCTATCGACCCTAAATATTCCCACAGCAGCTGGGACCCAATTCTGGTAAACATTTGCACCGTCGCGTTACCAGAAAAGTCGTTACTTCTATGGGAGCAATCGCTCTCATCACGAAAAAGTGCCCAACGTGGCAACAAATGAAAGATTTTCTCACCACCCAATATGAAATTGCGGAAAGGTTAGAAGAAAAAATAATCATAATTAAGAACATTAAACAGGACCAAAATGGAAGCTTAGATAAACCCCAAGTTAGTAACAAAAACAAATCAAACAAAAACTTTCACAAAACGCAATCGTTCTTATCTGAACAAAGAAATCATATGTCATGCGAACTGTGCACAAGACGGCATTAGCTTAAATCTTGAGAGAAGTTTAAAAAATTGAATGCCAATGAAAGGACAGATCAAAAGGACTCTGTACAAACTGCTTGTCTCACTCATACAATCTTAATAATTGCAAAAGCAAATTTAACTGCTTATATTGTCACAAAAGACACAACTCAATGCTTCATCACAGCAGATATCCCATCTCACCCCAAAGAAGCGCGTATACACAAAGAACCACGGGTTTAATTGCAAAAGCAAACCCCGAAAACCAAAATTCTATAGAATGCCAGGTGACACCATGTTGCTCAAAGGCACAAAAAGTTCAAACGCTGCACAGTGGACTAGTTGCAGAACCAGTTTCCACCATACCAACTCAAGTTAAAAAAAAAAATAACTTAATTCACAATTAAGGAAACTTCCAATAACAAACAAATCTATAAAAGATCAGTATTGTAGGGGCTACTTGAAAGCCACAACTACTCGATCAAATAATGGCCGGGTATGTCGTACAACAACCAATTGAGCCACAATTTTCTAATACCCCACATAAAGATAGAAAAACCAAGGTCAGATTTCAAACTAACAATATTAAAAACTCAAATATATGGTACTTTTCGACCCCGCAGGATGGCTTTCGCCAATAATGACAAAAAGAAACAAATTTCGAAAACAAAAAATAAAAATCAAAGAGCTATGGCGGGCTACTACTTGCCAAATTAGTGCATACGCACATAAATATTACTCATAATAAAATGATCCAAAAGGTTGAATTATATTCGCATCTATATAAGCGCTCCTCACCTTGGTGATTAATGGGAATCAGCTATACAAAGCATTAGTTAATCATGAAGAATTCTCCTAACTCCAGGGCTAAGGCCATATCTGAGCGAGGCGTGGAGTTACTATCCTTCATAAGCCGAGAATAAGTAAAATGCATACAATTGCCGATAATACCGAAACAACCGGCAAATAATAAACAACCGATATACCTTACCGATAAAATAAGAAATAATAAATAACCACTAGTAAAATAAATAAACACAAATTTTTTTTTTTACTATAATAATAAGTCGTCAAAACACGCAAAAGGAAATTACTACCTCAAGCACCACTACTTAAATAAAATACAAATTTATATTAAAACCATTTTATATTAAAAGCGATTTGCTTCTTACAGCTAATATTCAGCAACCTCGGCTACTCCGCCAACAGTAAGCCGAATTACATGTATCCCCTGATACAAAATACTACGCAAAATATTCGCCTAGGGGGCCCAGGATGCGTAAATGAGTTAAGCATCCACCCACTTTAACCGGAAAAAACGGCACACACTAATAAAACACAGCAATACACCATATTTGACGACACCACATTCGTACACAACACATCTCACTACACCTGTACATCCACCCACTCAGCATAAAGGATGGTCCCCGGAGCAGATTCAACACATTCGTTTACATACAATTCGTCTGCATAATTAGCAAAACACCTTTCGCTCCAAAGTACATAGATCCTGCGCGCTACGATTAAGTCGACATTAACATAATAAATACGACGAGCCTGCGTGATAAAATCTTTTGGGTACTCATATCAAGTGTAACATCGGCATCCGAATTTTTCCTAATATTCTATTTACGTCTGTAAAGCAATATAATTAAATAAAATGTAAATATAACAAACCGAGATACTGAAGTTTTATTTTAACGATATTGTACGTGTGTGATGTGTGCTTCTCATTACATTCGGTTCACTTCTAAACAAATTTATTTACAAAATGAATCTAAAAAAACATGGGGAAAAATTAAAAAAAAACGTTAATTACTTTTTTATTTATCAACATTTTTTCATGATTCTAGTAGAGATGAAAACCATTCGTACTTTTTAAGAATAAAGTAGATTTTTGTGTTTCAGATGGTCCAAACATGAGAAATCGTGTCCGGAAGTGAAAAAGCGCATCTCATTCACCCAGCCATTTCTCCGACAGATGTCATCAAAAAATTCCGAAAAAAAATTGTTTATACACTCCACGATATACCTCATGATATGTGAAAAAAGTTCTATTGTAGAATAAAAATTTCTATGAAAAAAAGCCAAAAAAAAAGGCCAGATTACCCTACTGACCCCTTAAAGGCTTAACTGTGAACATATTTAGCTCTACCTCTGTAGTATGATACATTTTTTTCCAAAACAGCTGATTAAATTTTATCAAGAAAGTGCAAAATCAAAAACTGTCAGTCATTTAATTGAAAGTAAAACTTTCAAATTTTTTCAACACATATTCAGTGAAGATGAGATTTGGTAGAGGATACCATTGACGAGGTGTATGATGATTTGCTCACTATACTAAACTGTCGTAGTACGAGAAAAGTTCAACGAACTACCATTTTGTGTAGGTTACGTGGATGGCACTGAAATAAAACTCGCCGAATCTTCAATATCATGAGTCGTTCTTTTCCAGAAATCATATGTATACATATATGCAATGAAGGCTCAAATGGTTTGCGACTACAAGCTCAAAATTCGCGATGTTGTCGTTGGCTACAATGGTTCTACTCACGAAGCAAAAATATTTAAAAACATTCAGTAACATTATTATAAGAAGCGACTCTCAACAATTTGAACTACCTAAAAGAAAGAAATTCAACAAACAGCATAGCAAACACCGTGTTAGAATTGAACACTGTTTCGGCTAATTAAAAAAGCGATTTTGCAGTCTAAAAGAGCTCAGGATTCGAATTCGAAATAAAAGTGGCCAAAAATAATGTAACTAGTATGCTATATATTAAATATACTACATGATAGCACTAAAAATAAGAATTACAATGAGAGTACACATGAAGACTTGAATTAAAAAGACAATCGTTATATCATCTTATGTTCTCAAATGCAGTTTAATTAAATTAGAAATTAGAAATTAATCACATATGTACATATAAAAAGTATGCATCACTTCCAGATATCTCATTATTTACACGTATCTAACATTTGTACAATCTTGTTCAAATATATTGAACAGGCTTATCTTCGCCAATGCCGAGGCAGTACAAAGTAAATACATAAACAAACGCATTTATATGAGGCACGTATGCAAGTTAATACCACCAGTTCATATTACATGAACATATTTATTGTATTCACAGTTTATGGGAAATTTCATATGTGGCAACTTTGCCCGATATTTGACATTTAAACTGTGAACGCACAATTAGTGTTTTTGTTTCCTGGTAAAGTGGCAACTTTGATCAGCTGACTATTCGCGTTTAGAAAAAATGGAAAGCAACACAGAAATACAGAAGGTAAACGCAATTCGCAATATTTTTATAGCAAATTAATTTTTAATTCTTGAATAAAAATGTCTCATTTAAATGGAAAGCAAAATATATTGAACGCACTTAGCTACAAATGTATACTGGACATAACCGCTAATGATTCTAGTATGTATATATACTTATTACATAAAATTACCTACCGAAGTTATTTTTTACAATTTTGTTAAAGGCAGTGACGAAGAGGATGACGATATCCTAATAAAATTTGCCATTGATGCAGCGCTTATTATAGCTAATCGGAGAAGTACCCATTTGGGTATACCAAAGTCTTCGCAATGGGTCAATAATGTTCTTCCCAGATTTGATAGTGGCCGCATGCGACAAATGTTGCGCATAGAATTCTTTGAGTTCAACTATATATTATCCTTAATCAAGCAAGACCCTGTTTTCCAAAACAAAAATTTTGTTCCACAATTACCAATCGATCTTCAACTAAAGATAACACTTTTTCGTCTGGGATCAAGTGGAGAGAGTGCCTCTATTAGAAAGATTGCAACATTGTTCGGAATAGGCGATGGCGGAACAGTTACCAAAGTGACAGAGCGGGTTATTACCGCACATGACCCATGTGGTCCGTACTGAAACATAATATGTACTTTGCTAATACTGTCCGCCTTAGGTGGTCCTAAAATGTAATTCATAGATTGTAAGATGAATCTTTCCACTTGTAACATATGTCCAATCTCAAGTGGATTGTAGGTATAGTTCCTAGAATGTAAGATTAATATTTGTATCTAGGCTTAAGCAAAATATTGTATTTAAGAAAAGGTAATAAAGCAAACGAGGCAGTTGACCACAGGCAGTTGACCACGGGCAGTTGCCCGTAGTTCCCCACGAGAACTGGACTGAATTATTAATTTGCATTTATATGCAATACGTATGTATGCACTCAACAATTAACAAACAAACATATTTACTGAAGATAATATATTGACCTAAGATATGCATTTAGGCAATTGAATACAAATGTGCATGTGTACTTGAAAACAACACCATACCATGTAGCATAAACAACGTGCTACATACATATGAACATGCACACATACACGTATACTACTATTAAGATAGTTCTTAAAATTGTATATAAATACGTGAAAACTCTAAATAAAATCAGACTGAAATAGTTCTCGTAGAATGAAATAATTCTCAGCTCAGTGAAGGTCTTTTCATTTCCTCCCACCAGTGGTAAGGTTTGATAAAATCTTCATTGAGTTTTAAAACATTTGGTCCTTCGAACCGGATATAGGTCTCAGCCAAAAAAAAAAGACCTGTATAAGGAAAATACAGGCAATATATGTAAAAGTCCTATCATATATGTATGTATGTATATAGGAAATATAAAAGGCCTGCCTGTGTAAATGCAAATTAATAAAGAAATTATAAGACGGGTCCATATACCCGCATATTTATATGATGACGTAAGCCGTTGTCAGAGAACGTTTATAATAGAGAAGGTTCACGGCGCGAAGAACGTAAAAATATATTTGGCTAACTCGGTCGAGATGGAAGAGTTTCACCACTGCCAGCTCTGCAGCAGTAATTTTAACATTTTGTATGAACAAAGCTGAGCGTGGAATAAAAATTATGCTCAAAACTATATATTGCTCTAACAAAGGTGTGTTCGCTCTTTTGCTTATACGAGTACTTTTATACGTTTATATGCAAACATGTGTATTCGTATGAATTCTTTTTGGGCATATTAATGAATACATGTGCAATTGAATACATTTACATAAATTAATTTACTTTTTCAGAGCAATATTCGTAGTTAATTTAAAAAAAAAAGCCTATTTTTTAATTATTTTTAGTATTAGATATATTCATACTTACATATTTATATAACAAACTACCATAATATTATTTAAAAAATGAAAAATGTTACAATAGGGATAAATGAACATTAATGGTATATTTTATCATTCAAAACTTATATTCACATGTGTCATGATCATATGTGTTTATGTTCGCTTTCGCGAATTCAAATCATATTATCACTTATCAATAATAACATGTGCGCGCTGCTCATATGTACAAACATAAATACGTGCGTATGACATTGGCACACAAACTTACATACTTGTATACATTTGTATTTAATATAAAGTTATTATACGACACATCTAACTATATTTAAGGTTTATCTTAAACTAAATTGAAGGGCACACAGTGCGCGTGATACACTGTATTTATAGCTTTATACTGATGTAGCGTGGCGTGCTGTGATTGGTTGTATCTCCCTTAGTTGTTGTATGTGCGTGATATTTGCTGTAGATTCTTGTGGCATGATGTTATCTCCCTTTGTTTGGGTGTTGCGTGATATGCTGTTGCTATGTGATATTGTTGCATATACATATATATTATATATATACATAGGTGAAGGTATTAACTCCCCCCTCCTTAAATAAAAAGATCTCCTGATCTTTTCCTTCATACTGTGGTGATGGCATCTTTCTTTATTAGATGTTCCATTCCTTGTGATTTCAGGATTTGTTCATATTTTTTCTGCTGTTCTTCCCTTAACTTAAGTGTTTTACATTTTAATATGGCATAGGTTAACTTAAATCCTAAGTATGTCAGTACAATGATTTAATAAATAAATTAAATTTTAATTGATTGATTTTTAATCTCCTCATCTTGATTGTGGAACGTTATGTCATTAATTTTTATATTTTCTTTAAACTGTATCAAATAATTTCCGTTTAATGTTTCATTATTTACTTGGTTAAGTCCGTTTACTAATACATTACCTGAACTTATTTCTAATATATCTATCGTGTTGCATTGTGCTTTATTATTTAATAACATTGGAAGGGTGCACATATCTGGTTGTGTTTCTTTACAAATTAATTTTGACATAATATTTTTACATTTGTCTATTCGTGTGATTTGTTGGTTACATTTCGTTATCTGTTTGACCATTTGAATTTTTCCATGTCTGTATGAAATTGGTGTTATGTCATATGTTTCACATTTTTTATTGATTACAGGATATTTGTATACTATTATAAATGTATTCCCTATTCTACAAATATGAATATCTGCGTATTCCATTATATTTATTACCGGAACTTCGTTGTTTTCCAATTTCATAACTTGTTCTATGTCTTTCATATTCAGTGATGCTGAATAGAAATTTTTGTTTTTTGCGAAGTTAATCGTTAAAGTTAGGTCTCGTAATTCTTTATAGATCTCCTGAAGCATTGTTTGCGATTGGATTGTTTTATAGCTAAAGGTTTCTAAAAGTTTTTCAAAGTGCGTATTTATTAGTCGTTGTTTATTATTGTTTCCTATTATGTCGGTTGGTTTGAGTTTTAATCTCTACCGCATCATCATGGTCTGGTACCCCTGTTACAAAACTAAGTATTGATCCTAGAAAATTAATACTTCTTTTCTGTCTCCTAATTAATAATTGGTTTTTTAATACTTCTATTCTATTTATTAGTGCGAGATCTACATGTTGGGTTTTCGCTGAAGTTGCCGATGAGTGTAATTCCTCGTAGTGTTGAAGTATTTTTGTTAGGTTTACCATATGGTATAGATAATCTGATTGAGTATAAACATATGAAGGGTATGTCTCTGTTAAAACGAACTTCCTATCCTTGATTTTCGTTGTCTCATATTGGATTGTTTTGTTGATTAGGGTTAGTATTATTAACGTTAGGTAATACATTTCGAATGTTATCTTTGTGCACTAATTTGTTTTTCGTGGTTAAAACGGTATTTTCTCTGTTTTGTTTCACAATATGTTTTATGTAACGTTTCGTATATTTTTCGCGTCTACTGCTTTTTTCGTATATTATTTGTCCTGGAGCGTAATCCTTTTGAGCTCTTTTTTTATTATGATAATTTAGCATGAACTCCTGTTTTTGTTTAATATTTTCTATCACTTCTTTTTCCACTAGATTTTGGTTAAAAAATAAATCCACTGGTTTCCTTTGAGTGACCGAATGAATTGCTCTATTGTATTCGCGTATTGCAGAATATATTTCTTCCTGCGTTGTGACTGCTCTATCTTTAGCTAATGTTCTTGCTATTCCGTGATTGTTGAGTGCAACCTTTCTACTTGCGCGTTTGATGTCGAATGACCGTTTGCTGTGCGCGTATGTCGTATTTGTAGTCTGTTGAGCAGTGCTGTCGTGCCTACGCCGACGAATACGCTTTCATTTTCTGTCATTAATTCCGTGCAGTTCGGAAATATTTGTGTTATTACTTCTTCTATAATTTCGTAAAACTGTACTTTGTTGTGTAGTTTTCTAAAATATGCATATTTTGTTAGTCTGTTTATACACGAGAGATAATTCGTGCTGTCTATATAAAATATATCCATCTGTATGGATGTACCTGGTTTTTCTGCTGTCGGACTTTTGCCTAAGAGTTGTTTGATGGGATTTCTTTCGTATTTGTTTTCTGTACAGTTCTCACAGTTTTTTACTACTAATTCCGTGCCTTTCTTTAACGTTGGCCAATAGCATGTTTCCAATATCTCTTTATAATTATTTAGGGCGTTCCTATGCGCTCTTTTATGCGTAAACTCTGGTATGTTTTCTCTATCTATTTGTTCAGTTACGTCTTTTAGTTTTTTTTTGCGTGAATACTTTAAAATATGTCGCGGATACTGATGCTATACTTTCTTTTATTAGGTGCCAGTTCTCTAACGTTGAGTGAAAAGCTGTCACTATTTTTGGTTTCATAATTTGTTTCAATGTTTCTATCAGGTATTCGTTAGTCTTGTATCTAATCTCATAACGTTCGTGGCGTGGAAAAATTGAAGCGGAAGTTTTTGTATTCTCGTTTGCTGAGATGAGTTCGATTTGTGTGCGGAAGAAATTAAATGGTTTTGTAACCATTTTTATATGACGTAAAGCAGATGATTCCGCTGAATGTATTGAAATGTCGGAGAGTGTATATACTTGTCGGGATAATGCGTCTGCAACTACATTTTCATGTCCTGGTTTGTATTTTAGCTTAGCTCCGTATTCTTCAATTAAATTTTTCCATCGTTTTAGTTTTGTGTTGGGATTTTTCTCGGATATAGAGAAAATTAGTGATTGGTGATCTGTATAAATCGTTAAGTTATCTATCCCATAGAGGTAATTCCTAAGTTTTTGTAGTGCCCATACTATCGCTAACATTTCCTTCTCATTTGTCGAGTAATTTTGTTCTGTTGTAGTCAACGTTCTTGATATAAAGCTGATTGGGTTCTTTCCTTGGCTTAATACTGCGCCTATTGCGTAGTTACTTGCATCCGTGGTTAAGTCGAATCCCTTTTCAAAATCTGGTTGGTAAATTTCTACTACACTGTGATTCTTCCGTTATGGATTATGTGTCCCAGAAATTCAGTTGTTTGAAAAAAATTTGATTTTTCTTCCGAAATCTTCATATTTGCGGAGTGTAGTGTTTGTACTATATTTGTAACATCTTTGATATATTGCTCTGGGTCAGCAGAGTAGATCAAGACGTCGTCGATATAGACATATGCACACTTCCCAATATATGTTCGGAGAATATCATCCACACATCTCTGAAATGTTGCCGGAGCGTTCTTTAATCCAAACGGTAATCGAAGGAACTCATATTTAGCTTCATTTACCGAGAAGGCTGTTTTTTCCCTATCTTCTGGTTTAATTAATATTTGGTGGAATCCAGATCCCAAATTTAGTGTTGTAAAATATCCTGCTTTCCCTAAATTCTGTAACGTCATTGTTATATCTGGAATTGGATATCTATCTGCGACCGTTTGTTTATTCAGTTTCTGAAAGTCTATCACCATTCGTTTCTTGTGTTTTCCCTCTTCGTCTAGCCCTTTCTTTGAAACTGTCCATATTGGTGAGTTGTATGAACTCTTGCTTTCTTTAATAATGTTGCTTTTTAAATAATTTTTCTATTTCTTGCTTTACGAAATCTTGGTCTGCATAAGGGTATGGATATTGACAAACCCAGACTGGCTCTTTAATCTCTGTCCTAATTTCTGCTTGTATCGTTGTTGTAAACGGTAATATCTCATTATTATAATTATTCTTCATTAGCTCGTGTATTTCTTTTTCATAGGTTTTATTCCCTATCGTATAATTAATTTTTTCTTGATTTCTATTTTGTAGAGTACTCTCCTGTTCAAATGTTGCCGAGTAGTCAAATAGATCTATTCTAGCTTTCATTTTACGTAAGGCGTCTCCCCCTAGTAGTATGTCGAGTTCTTTTAGATCTGCGGTTTCGTAAAAATCCAAATCAAACCCTACTAAGTTAATTTCTCTTTTATGTGTTACTACTGAAGTTCCATGTAGTGTATTAAATTTTATTGGTTTATCTAGTCTTATCCTTTCTGCAAATGGATAGTCTTTACTTACATAACTACTTGTGGCACCTGTATCTATTAGTATATACACGTATCTTCCGTCTGGTGCAGTACGTCGGAGTGTTGGAAGACCGTGATGCCTTATAAAAAAATGTTTCTGTTTGTTACTAGTATAATTGATGCTAGATACCTCATTATATAAAGATCCTGCATCCTCGTCTTCACCTTCTTTGATCTGATTCACTCGTTGGGCCTTACTTTGTGGTGTGAGTGATGTCTCATCTCGTGATCGCTTGAACTGTTGGCCAAAGTTTTGTACAACTTGCCTGAATGGATTATTGGGTCTTTGTTGAGGCGGCAGCTGTCGCTGAGGATATTCTTGTTGTTGATTTCTTTGCGTATGCTCTGCATGCCTACGGAGTCGTCCTGATGAGTCTACATCCATAGGTTCGACTGGTGGTTGTCTTTGCTGTTGATTCTGCTGTAACCGTTGGTATCCTTGCATCACGGGTTGTGATACCCGTGGTATATATTCTAGCTGATGATATTGTGAGTCATGTTGCATGGTTCTCGCGATACCATATGCTTCCATGATGTTGGTGCAGGCTCTGGAGTACAGTTCATTTTTAGTTGCTGCACTTCTTAGTCCTGACTGCTTTCAGTTGTATCTCTTGTGATAACGCATTGATCACGTTCTCATTTTTGTGCTGCATTTCTATTTTGGATAATACAGTGTTTAGTGCCTGATTAAGGTGATCGAAGTACACGCGAAGAGGTTTGTTTTCTTGACGTATCTTCATCATGTCTTCCTCCAGGACATACGGTGGTCGCTGATCTGCATAGGAGTCATCCAGTCTGTCTATTATTTCATCAAAGTTTAACTTTGTATTGTTGTTGATGAGTATCTGGGCCGCTTTCCCAGTTATCTTTCCTCGAATTAATATTAATGCTTCCGTGTAGATATTTTGTCCACGGAATTGTTTTACATTATTCATTGATGTAATAGCTAATCTTCTCCAGTTACGATATTCCTGATAGTCTCCGCTGAATACGTTTATGGCTGATTTGAAGAGGTTTAAGTCTACCTCCTTTGGATCATTGTAGATACAAACTTCGTCCTTGGCTTCCTCTATGGGAGCTGGTCCTAGGTGAGCTTCGGCGAATCTGCGTTGTAAATCTACCACGATAGCTTGGAGAGCTGAGAATTCTGGTGATTGAGCCATCTTTGTTTTTAGTTTGAGACACTTGAATACTTTTTGAAAAATTTGTTGTTTTCTACTCGTATTCTCACTTTGAAGGAATTTATTTTGATTCCTTTTAGCAGTGGGTCCCTGCTCGGGCGCCAATTAAGAATGCTATTTAGGCAATTCTAAAAAATATATATTTTACCAGGATATTACTCCTGGGTTTATCTTTATTTAATATAAAGTTATTATACGACACATCTAACTATATTTAAGGTTTATCTTAAACTAAATTGAAGGGCACACAGTGCGCGTGATACACTGCATTTATAGCTTTATACTGATGTAGCGTGGCGTGTTGTGATTGGTTGTATCTCCCTTTGCTTAATTGTTCGCGTTGTATGTGCGTGATATTTGCTGTAGATTCTTGTGGCATGATGTTATCTCCCTTTGTTTGGTTGTTCACGTTGTATGTGCGTGATATGCTGTTGCTATGTGATATTGTTGCATATATATATTATATATATAGGTGAAGGTATTAACTCCCCCAAAAACTACAAACATTGCTTTACAAAAACAACAATCGTTTGAAATAGCACCATACATACTTATGCGTACACCGATGAAGGGGGTGTCCAAAAAGGGTGCTAGGGTTTGAACCAGTATTGGGGACTGCGTTTTCTTGGGCCGACCAGCGGTCGTAGTATCGAGTTTTTAAGCCCACGGATCGATTCGGTGCAGGGCTACATTGGTTGACTCAGGACCGTTACGGGGACATCGCTCCGTCGGCGGCCAATAGAGTAACCTGTTCTAGTCAATTGGCTGGGGGTGTGGGCTGTACCACTGCGATAGCGCTTTAATCGACCGCTTGGGTGGTTGGTGCTACTGATCCGGTCGGCACTGGAGGCGCATCCTCCGGCGCGTACAGACGCACGCACTCAAACTTTGGGCGCTCTAGCTAAGCTCTAAGCTAGGGGGGGGTTGGTAGGTCGCGGATAGCCGAACGGCCTGTAGTAGCAGGTTAGTTGCGAAATAAGTCAAAACGAATAAGGAATCCCCGACGAGGAGCGGCAGGAGTGAAGGATGCGGCATACAAGCTAGCAGATTCGCTGAAGCGCTTGTGACTGTGGCGAATCGACACCGCCACACGAAATATGTGTCCCCTCATCATGTTTGGACATGATGACAGAAAAGCAAAATCAAGGCGTGGCGGACCCATAATGGGCGGCTTCCTGGTCAGCGTCTGTTCACCATGTTAGGTGCGGCTGATATTACAACTTGACCGTTACACAGCGCGGCGCACTGGGAGTCCTTCGTTATCCTGTCAGCGATGTCTTCCGCTGATAGGATGAAAAAGGTTATGTGAGCTTGCTCTGCCGAGGTGTCAGCTGCGTGGTGTATCAGTAAACAGCCACTTCGGTCCCTGGTCAGAGAGTGTGCATTGGGCGCAGGGGTAGTAGCCTGCGTTGCCCCGGGCGAGCGCCGGTCCGTCCGTGCTTTCCGGGACTGGTAAAGCGAGAGACAGGCCTCAGGGAACTAGGGTAGGAGCATGGTTCCGAGAGTGCACCCGTTCCTGTCTATTTCAGCCCGCCCCTGCACACGATGCGCTGTAAAAAACAAACGAATTTTGGATATGATCAAAAGGCGAACGGAAGCAATGAAACTGCCTCGGCGATTGATCAACAATCAGATCCGGGATCTGCTAACTTCTGTCACAAAGCTCCATGAACGCGCCCAAAGCGAGTATAACATAGTTAAAGAAACCAGGCGAAATGTTCCTTTGAGACGCACAGGAGCGGATTCAACACCAAAAAGATCCCGCGAGGACGAGCAGCAGACGCGATAGACCCCGCCAAAAAAGAAAGCCAGCCAAGAGGACGTCCAAAAGAGGACCACTACGTGGAAGAAGAACGAAGGAAACATTCCTACAAAAGAAGGGAAGACAGAGGAACAGGGAAATGAATGGACACAGGTGAAACCAAAACACACAGCAAGAATAAGTAGACGGTTTCTGCTACACGTCCGAGCCCCGATGTAATTATCATTGCGCACACTGGAAACATGTCGTACAGCAACATGCTTAGAGCCGTCAAAAAGGAAGATGCTCTGAAAGAGCTTGGAGAAAACGTCTCGCGGATCCGGAGGACGGTAAAAGGCGAAATACTTCTAGAAATGAAGAAGGCCCAGATGAACACGGGGCATATGAAAAGGAGATATGCAAGGTTCTGGGCGACCAGGCGCAAATAAGAGCCCTAACCAACGAAGTATCAGTGGAGATCCGAGACTTGGACGAAATAACCACTAAAGAAGACATAGCAGTGGCAATACGATCACAAATCAAAGAGCTAAATTCCTTTAACCAAAATGCGATCAAAACAATGAGACAGGCGTACGCGGGAGAAAATCAGAGGGGGTAAAAGTCAAGCATCAACCTGACCGACCCTCCTAGAAAAGGTGGTGAAAACGCTTTTCCCAACGCAAGAACCCCAATCGAGTAGAACGATACCAACCGTGATGGAATCTCCAATTGTCGACGGGAAGGAGGTAATGGAAATGGCGGAGAGATTTGGCAACGCAAAGGCACGAGAACTTGATGGCATTCCGAACAAGGTACTGAAAATTGCCATCAACCATAGCAAGAGGGCCTTCGCCCAACTGTACTCACGATGCCTAAAAGAAGGAGTTTTCCCAAAAATTTGTAAAAAACAGTGGCTGGTTCTTCAGAAGCCAAACAAACCAGCGGGAGAGCCGAGTGCGTATCGCCCACTCTGCATGATCGAAACGATGGCCAAAATACTGGAAAGACTGATTTCCACACGTCTAGAACGTCACCTAGACGAAGAGTCTCCTGGTTTATCTGAAAATCAATTTAGATTCAGAAGACATCGGTCCACTTTGGACGCAGTTGGAAAAGTGACGGGCATTGCTGCCAAGGCCATAGAGGGTACCAGATGGATGCATGGAGATAAAAAATACTGCGCTGTGGTCACGCTTGACGTGAAAAACGCTTTCAAACCCGGGGTATCTTCTGAGGACAATTAGCAGCTATTTGTCTGACAGACTACTGCTGTATGATACCGATACAGGTCCAAAAACCTACATGGTAACAGGTGGAGTACCACAAGGCTCCGTACTAGGCCCATTATTATGGAATGTGCTGTGCGACGGGGTGTTACGATTACCGCTGTCAAAAGAAGCACAGATAATTAGCTATGCGGACGGCATTGCCGTAACGATCGTTGCTAAAGAGCTCTTCCAGATACAAAACATATGCAATGAGACCGTGTCGAAAATTAAAGACTGGCTTACGAGTAATAAGCTGCAGCTTGCAGGTGAAAAAACAGAGGCAGTGCTCATCACGAGCAGAAAAAGGCTAGAAACGGTCACTCAGAACATTGATGGATATAACGTTGTAACGCAAAATTCACAGAGGTACCTTGGCGTTATGATCGATACGAGGCTCAACTTCAAGGCGCACATTGAAAAGGCCTGTGGTAAGGCGGCTAAAGTGACTGCGGTCCTGTAGAGAATCATAGCAAACATTGGTGGCCCAAGTCAAAGTAGGAGAGCTTTGCTGGCTAAAGTTAGCCAATCAATGCTCTTCGTCAAAAAACCTGTGTCAATATGGCCAAATCTGTGTCCAGGCTATGCGCCCTTAGAGTTGCCTGTGCGTTTAGAACGGTGTCGCACGAGGCGAACGCTATCATATCTGGTCGTATGCCACCGGATATAATGGTCTCTGAGTTAAGTATAGTCTACTGTAAAATAAAAGCCATGAATAGGCGCCTAACGGCCGACTAGCGCAAAAAGGAGAGTAAGACAAGCCTCGAGGAGTGGCGAAAGCAATGAGACGCGGCAGACGAAGGAAGATGGACACATAGACTTATTAAGAATGTGCCGGTCTGGATTGACAGACAATACGGGGAGACAGATCTCTACTTAACGCCATTCTTATCGGGCCTTGGCTGTTTCAGGGAATACCTGCACAAATTTGGCCATGATGACGAAACACACTGTTCCTTCTGTGGAAATGCCGCAGGAAACGCAGAGCACATTTTTTTCTTCTGCACGAGGTATGCAGTGTAAAGAGAGACCGTAGAAAAGTTAACAAATGAAAGGATGACGTCCGACAACATAGTTAGTCACATGCTGCGATCACAACTGATGTGGGTTAGAATGAAAGAGTGCACTGCAATAGCGCTTCAAGAACTCAGAATAAAAGAAATGGAGCGCAGAAGCATAAGACCACATGAATAACCCTGCAGGTAGGTCGTGAAGAGGCATTAATCGCCCAGCTTGGTCCTGCGAAGTAGTACTTAACGGCGGTCCCGCAGGTCCGAATACAAGCTACAGCAGCCCGAGTTAAGGGTTTAGTACGTAGGCATACTGTTTCGCAAGTCCAGCATAGTGATATAACACTGTCTGGGCGTGGTCCCGAAAGAGGTGTACTTTAGCGAACAAAATGAATCGTGCATGCTACCAGTCTCACCCTGGCAGTATCTTAAGAAGATTCACCCTATTTCAGGCATTTGTTGTTTTTGTAGAACAATATTTATAATTTTTGCGGGTGACACATCTACAAGTAAACGCATATAAGTATGAATCTTGTGTATGCATTACTTGTGTGGGAATGTCATACGCACATATTTACATGTGTACGCATAAGTATGTATCACGCTATTTCAAACGATTGGTGTTTTTTTAAAGCAATGTTTGTAGTTTTTGGGAGTGACATATGTATTTGCATGGTACGCATATGTATACAAGTATGTAAGTTTGTGTATGCGTTATTTGTGTACCAATGTCATACGCACGTATTTATGTATGTACATATGAGCAGCGCGCACATGTTGTTATTGATAAGTGATAATATGATTTGAATTCGCGAAAGCGAACATAAACACATATGATCATGACACATGTGAATATAAGTTTTGAATGATAAATTATACGATCAATGTTCATTTATCACTTTAATTTTTTAAATAATATTATGATAGGTTGTTATACAAATATGTAAGTTTGAATATATCTAATACAAAAAATAATTAAAAAATAGGCTTTATTTTTAAATTACCTTCGAGTATTGCTCTGAAAAAGTAATTTAATTGAAATGTATTCAATTGCACATGTATTCATTAATATGCACAGAAAGAATTCATACGAATACACATGTTTGCATACTTATATATAAACGTATAAAAATATAAGCAAAAGAGCGAACATACGTCTGTTAGAGCAATATACAGTTTTGAGCATAATCTTTATTCCACGCTGAGCTTTGTTCCAGCAAAATGTTAAAACTTCTGCTGCCGAGCTGACAGTGGTGAAACTCTCCATCGCTACCGAGTTAGCCAAAAATATTTTTACGTTCTTCGCGCCGTGAACCTTTTCATTATAAACGTTCTCTGCAGTGATGGACTACCGCCTAGGCCCGGGCCTCGCGGCACAATTTGGGGGGCGGCAAATTTTTCAGAATATCAAAATTTTAAATCTGGTGTATTGTAACGAAAACATATTTTAAGGATTTATTCTGATTTGTTTATATAAATTTACAAATAAATTTCTATGAAATAGAATTTAATTCATTTTCTGATTAACTTTTTTATTCGTGAGTGCAATACTGATAAAAAATGTTTTATAACAGAAATAATTGAATATTGATAAGCTTTTTCTGACGAATTTTCAAAGCTCTGTTGACTTGTTGTATCTTTAGTAAAGTTAATCTTACAAGTGAGCCGCTTCTAAAATTGCACAATGTTTTCTAATTTTATTTTCAATGATTCCGGTGTTTCATATACGAATTGATATAATTATTCATTTAAAATCCATCTTTTTCTTTGTATATAAAAATATTTTTATTCTTAAAAATTATTTCTATAGAATCAAATGAATGAATGTATTCAGTTTATAGCCAATTTTTTTAAAAAAAATAGAAACAATTTGAAGAAAATACAAATTTAATAACATTGATGTTTCATTTTCGCAATATTGTAAATTATATTGACGAATATTAACGAACTTTTATAGGTTAAAGAAATAATTCGTAATTATTGTAAAATGTTATTAAAATTCAAGTATATAATAGCAAATAGCACACATAGTCATAAGAAGCAATAAGAGCTTATACAATTGACAAAGTTCTTTAAAAGGCTAAAAAGGGCTAAAAATATCATTATTTGTTTATTAATTTATCCATATAAGTAAAAAATAACAATTAGCAATTTACGAATAATTAATATTAATTGAAAAATTTGAGCTCCCTCTAAAATGCCTTGGACATTCAAATAGCACAATTTACCAAACCTGCAAAAATTTGCATTTACATATATTTTCTTTCATAAGCCAATCCTTTGTGACCTTCGGCGTATGCTTAGGGTTGTTATCTTGCATTAAAGTCCAGCGAAGGGGCATGCAATTAAAAGCAAATGGTTCCATTTCGTTCCTTAATATGTCTAAATAATGACACCGATCCATTTTTCCGCTAATGCGAATAATTGGGCCCACGTCTTCCAACAGTCTTCCGCGATATACTTATTTAATCCATATTCGTCATTGATTTCCTGCATTATTTGTCTTGGAGACTTCAACGGGTCGGCCTTGCTTTTCCGGACTATGGCTCTATCTTCAGTAATTGTTGTCTTTCGCGGTGGTTGGAGTTTTTTTTGTTTTTTTTTTAGATTTAATGAGTTTAAGGCCATTATAAACAATTTTCCGGGAACAATTCAATAAAACAGCAATTTCGGCAACAGTTTTCCTAGATTTCTTCATATTCTGCATAACCCGTCGTTCTTCCGGAGTACAGTGCATACCAACGTCCATTTTCACTTGAATTAACTTACTTTATTGTAGACAACCTTAATTCGTAATAAAAAGTCACGTCTGATATTTTTTTTGCAAACAAATATTTACTTTCAAAAAATGTGCTATTTGAATGACTACCTCTAAAGAATGCAATATTTCAACAAACTGATACAAAAACCACGCACTGCGAAATAACGGAACTTATTGAACGGTACTTATGACTAGACAGATTAAGTAAAAAAAAATAAATACCGTTCAAAAACGTACCGTTTTTCGCAAAAAAAAAATACGTATTTCGCGAGCCGCATATCGCACAGAAAACAAGACCGCTGCGCGCAGTATGTATTGACAGAAGTTTGACTTTGCTTTGTTTTACGCATAAAACTAAGCATCGCGCTGTATACAAGACGCATAAATTATTTCAGTTTTATGAAAGCCGTTCGAGTGTAAAAGTCTCATAATAATATTATTATTGTGTTTCTTACCATTGAAAAATTCAATTATTACTTTGAGTTATCCATTTTTTTTAACTAAGTTGTCGACGTTCTCTGAATTTAATTTTTTTATTAGCAATGAGTGATTATCGAAAAAGACTGAGCGGTGCGGAATATCGTAAAAGGAAATCAGAAAAATCATCAAAACAAGAAACTTTACTGCATAAAATTCCAAAAATATCTAATTTTATGACAAGATCAGAAAAACTTGTAAGTGAAGACCAGCAAGCATCAAGTTCATCGGACGTAAGTATTTTGATACACTTGCAAGTGTTTTTTTTTTTGTTTTTTGAAATATAACTCTAACAAGAAGATTAAAAATAATTTCTCATAAATTGAACTTTTAGAGAAAGTAGGTATTTGAAATATTGAGAATTGAATTTTTTTTTAATCTTTTTGTCTAACCAGGGAAAATTTTAATTTCAAATATGAATGAATTAATGTCCGTGGCTAAAAGATTTTTTGGTTTTTAGCCGAGATTAGATGACACTTCAGCACAAGATACCAAAGAAATACAATCGAATCCTCCTTTATTGCAAGATACAAATACAAACAAAACGTCGTCAACTTTTCTTTCATCAGAAGATGCGGAAGAAAGGCAATCAACAACTGATATGTTTCAATTCAGTGGTGATCATTTTCTAAGGAATATAAATGATGAAACACGAGATTTTATAACTATAAAGGGTTTACCACAAAATAATTTAACGGATTTTAAAAATTCACAAAATTTTTATAATGATAAAACGAGGTTTTGTTCTAAAAGCTTATTCCAACGTAATTTAAAGAACGGAGAAACATCGTGAGGGGTTAATTTATTCAGAAAATAAAGGATCAGTATTTTGTGCTTTATGTTTACTATTTGGTAGGAGTGGCGAAGTGAACGCTTTTACTGGTCAAGGGTTTAGAGATTGGAAAAACTCAAAAGCGCGCATTGAAGCTCATGAAAATTCTGACTTTCACAAAACTAACATTAGTCACTTCAAAGCTCGAGCTGTCATTCAAGGCCGTGTTGATCAACGTTTAATGGAGCAGCTCGCTGAAGAAATTTTATACTGGAAAAAAGTTTTGCATCGATTAATTGTGATAATTAAATCTCTCGTAATAAGAGGGCTGTCATTTAGAGGACATTCAGAACGAATTGGAGATCCCCATAATGGAAATTTTTTAGGTTCAGTCGAGCTTCTTGCTAAATTTGATCCGTTTTTATCAGAACATTTAAAATTATATGCGCACCCTGGCCGTGGAAATACTTCGTATTTATCTAAGACAATCTACGAAGAAATTATATTATTAATTCAAAATAAAGTATTGCAACATATTTGTAAAGAAGTGCAATCTGCTAAGTGTTTTGGTGTAATTGTGGATTCCACGCCTGATATTGCTCATGTTGATCAACTCACGATAATTATTAGATATGTACGTAACAATGGTAAAATTGTCGAAAGATTTCTGGAATTCATCCAAATACTGTCCATAAGGCTAAGATATTGAAGATTCTTTGTTAAAATCTCTTGAGGATAATGGTTTAAATATAATGAATTGTCGTGGTCAATCTTACGATAATGCAAGCAACATGTCAGGTTTATATTCAGGAGTGCAAGTACGAATCAAAACAACTAATCCATTAGCTGAATATGTTCCTTGTGCTGGTCACTCTTTAAGTTTAGTGGGAACTTGTGCAGCTGAATCTGTTACCGAAGCAGTTGACTTTTTTTCTACTTTGCAAGAATTATATAATTTTTTTACCGTTTCGACACATCGTTGGGAAATTTTAAGACAGCATACAAGTTTAAGACTTAAAAGCCTTTCTCAAACTCGTTGTTCGGCTCGACATGATGCATGCTACACATTAGAAAAAGAGTGGCCTGGAATAATTGTTGCACTAAACTTTATTGGTGAAAACATAGATGAAAAACCTACTACGCGAGCTGAAGCTAAGGGGCTGCAGCAAAAATTACAACATCTAGAAACAGCAATTCTAGTCATTATTTGGAATGCAATTTTGGATCGCTGTAATGCTGCGAGTGAGTAAGAAGCTTCAGGATTCTCAAGCTGATTTATCATCTGTGATAAGAATATATAGTTCTTTTGGCATTTATTTCATTTCTAATGAACACAAAAGATATTCGTTCCGCGCAAGGATTATACAATTGTTTGCATTCTCGAAATCTTCAAGATGTTTATCCAAATGTAGACATTGCTCTACGTATTTTTTTGAGTATTCCGGCTACGAACTGTTCAGGAGGAAAATCTTTTTCCAGCTTGAAAAGAGTCAAAACATATTTACGCGCAAGTATGGGCCAAGAGAGACTCAATGCCATGCCCACGATTACAGGTTCTCACAACCGGCTAGCGTGGTGAAAAATGAGCGGATTAACACAGTAGATGATCGAAACGGTGTAGGGCAAAATAAATTATTTTCGTGAATGCGGTGATTAACGATATAACGGTTAGCGCTTTGGTCGATACGGGGTGCTTCACCAGTATATTGAGGTACGATACGTTTATGAAGCTGGGAGAAATTAGTCTCAGAAAAGAGAAACAATGGCTTTATGGAATAGGAAAAGGCGACCTTACCACAATGGGTAACTTTATAGCAGAGGTGACTGTACAAGGTGTGACAGTGGAAGTCAAGTTTGATGTAGTAAGAGTGCAAGATATACCCTACGCGGCAATGTTGGGAAACGATATACTTAAAGAAGTGGATTTGGTGTTTAGTAACGGTAGGGTGGGATTTAGAAAACCTAATGAGGTTAGGGAAAAGTGTGAAGAAACGGCTGCCAATGAGTTGGCTTTTAAAAGTGTGGGCGATGAAACTGAAATCTCAGTGAGTGAGAGGGTTTCTGCCGAGCAAGTGTGCGAAGATCAGGTTGTTCCGGAAGTGTTAGGGAAAGAAGTTGGAAAGAAAGATAGTCAAGTGGGCGATGAAATTGAAATCTCAGTGAAAGAGAGGGTCTCTGCGCGAGCAAGTGTGTGAAGATCAGGTTGTTCCGGAAGTGTTAGGGAAAAAAGTTGGAAGGAAAGGTAGTCAAGTGGGCGATGAAATTGAAATCTCAGTGAGTGAAAGGGTTTCTGCCGAACAAGTGCGCGGATATAAGGTTAGTCCGGAAGTGCCGGGGAAAGAAGTAGATGCAAAGGAAAAGGACAGGGTATGTCGTGGTGAAGGCTTCAATGATGAGAGTGAATCTAAATTTTTGGGTAGAAAAGAGAAGCAATTGGATGATGAATCGGATAAGGTAGAGTTGTCACATTTGGAAGATTCTGACGCAGCGTTCGTCAAAGCGTTGATAAACAACTATCAGAATCAGAAACCGACGAGTGTGCCAGTTCAAATGAAGACCGGAGACCGGAGACCGGAGTATCAACGGCCTCGTCGAGTGTCATACGAAGATCAAAGATACATAGATGATCAAGTTGGGAAAATGCTTAAAGAGGGGATTATTCTAGGTAGCACGTCGGAGTACAATGGTGTAGTCGAGCATAGGTCAGGAACACGGATGAGACATGTAGACGCATTAAGTCGCGTATACTGTTTGATGATTGAGGACTCTTTAAAGTTTAGGTCGACGGAAGCTCAATTGCAAGACGATTGGATTAGAAAAGTAAGGAACGCGTTAGAGAATGGACCCTATGAGAAGTTTTACATAAGAAATAAGTTAGTATATTACGATCCCATCAAGGAGTTTTTGGTTGTACCTGCGGGCATGGAAGAGGAGATTATAAAGTTAGCACACAGGCAAGGACATTTTGCGGTTAAGAATAGAACGGGGAATTTTAAATACAGAATTAACGAAGTAATCGTAATTAGAAGAACACACTTCGGGGTTGGCATGAGATTGAGGCTGAAATATCTTGGACCATACAAAATAGTCGCACAATTACCACAAGGAAGATACGAAGTAGAAAAAATAGGCGTCCATGAAGGACCTAACAAGACCATTACAGTTGCAGAAAGCATGAAGAAGTGGGGTTAGTTATTCGAGGACGAATAATTTGTCAGGACGGCCGGTTGTGGGATCAGAATTAAGATCGTATTCCATAGTTCATCAAAATAAGTGGCAACCACTTATCTATACGTCAAATAGTGGATGCCAACTGTGGAATACGTGTGGGCGGTAAAGCTTAGCGTCCATCAAACTCAATTTTCATAATTCATTCCTGAACTAGTGACATTCCAAATAAGTATTTTATACTCATGTGTATTTCGATGGATTCTTTGTTTTATATTAAATAAACGGTATAACGTTCAAATCTAAAGTGTTGAATTGTATTATTACTACATATATCCCTATATCTATCTCGATTAGTTTTAGGTGATACATATAACCGTGAGGTGAACAAAACCATTATACTCGTTATCAACTGTTTACAAAAATACCATTTTTGTTTTGCCACAAATTTTGTACAAGAATATTTGTGTTTGTTTTATAAAAGTGTTTTATTTGCGTAAATATGCTGTACGAATAATTTTATCTCGGTTTTAACAAAAGGTATTTTAAGATTTGAATGGATGGACTTATTTGTTGAGGGTCTTTTTTAATTAATCTTAAACTTTTTAGTATTTCCATTAAGCAAGGAAGAGCTAACGCTTCGTATTAACACAAATAAAATATATTAGGGCAATTCAGAGTCTGGGGTCGATTCCTTATATCCGTGCACGGATCGGCAAACATACGAAAGAAAATTACGTGATACGTCAATCGTATGCAGTGATTGGCATTATGACATACGATAGCAAACGGAGCGTAATGTATTTTCAATTCACAATAGTTTTTAAACTCCACATTGCTTTGGATCATATTTTTAGGTCACAATAAATGTGGAACTGTCAAAACTTTTGCGAAATTTACTAATAAACTAACAAGTAAGGAAGTGCTAAGTTCGGGTGTCACCGAACATTTTATACTTTCGCAAGATAAAGTGATAATCGAGATGTCATTATCCGTCATTTACATATTTTTCAAATACCGTATTTGTGTAAAGTTTTATTCCGCTATCATCATTGGTTCCTAATGTATATATTATACAGAGAAGGCATCAGATGGAATTCAAAATAGCGTAAGATTGGTTGTGAACCGATTTCACCCATGTTTCGTATATGTCATCAGGGTGTTAAGAAAATACTATATACCGAATTTCTTTGAAATCGGTCTAGTAGTTCCTGAGATATGGTTTTTGGTCCATAAGTAGGCGACGCCACGCCCATTTTCAATTTTTAAAAAAAGCTTGAGTGCAGCTTCCTTCTACCATTTCTTCCGTAAAATTTAGTGCTTTTGACATTTTTTGTTAGTCGGTTAACGCACTTTTAGTGATTTTCAACATAACCTTTGTATGGGAGGTGGGCGTGGTTATTATCCGATTTCTTTAATTTTTGAACTGTATATGGAAATGCCTGAAGGAAACGACTCTATAGAGTTTGGTTGACATAGCTATAGTAGTTTCTGAGATACGTACAAAAAACTTAGTAGGGGGCGGAGCTATGCCCACTGTTCCAAAAGAATTACGTCCAAATATGCCCCTCCTTAATGCGATCCTTTGTGCCAAATTTCACTTTAATATCTTTATTTATGGCTTAGTTATGACACTTTATAGGTTTTCGGTTTTCGCCATTTTGTTGGCGTGGCAGTGGGCCGATTTAGCCCGTATTCGAACTTAGCCTTCTTATGTAGCCAAGAAATACGTTTACCAAGTATCATGATATCTCAATTTTTACTCAAGTTACAGCTTGCACGGACGGACGGACGGACAGACAGCCATCCGGATTTCAACTCTACTCGTCACCTTGATCACTTGGTATATATAACCCTATATCTGACTCTTTTAGTTTTAGGACTTACAAACAACCGTTATGTGAACAAGACTATAATACTCTCCTTAGCAACTTTGTTGCGAGAGTATAAAAAAAGCTAATTAAATATCCAACTTTGTTTGAGCTCAAGCAACGAATCGTCAAGCTTTACAATAAAATACTGGACACCGGTATTTACCCCCAATTTTGGAAGACATCAGGCGTAATCCCTATTCTTAAACCCAATAAAGAATCAACAGATATCGAACTATAGACCAATCTCTCTCCTACCATGCTTAGGCAAACTTGTCGAAAAAATGATTGCGAACCGGCTGTCGTGGTTCGCCCAGCTGAATAAGTTGATGACACCTTATCAAGTCGGTTATAAAAGAAGCCAAGGCACGTTAGATGTATTACTCCACCTCGACCACTCCATCTGCAACGCTCTGTCCAGTAGGAATCATTTATCTATATTATCCTTAGATTTCAACAAAGCCTTTGATAAAATCGGTGCCCACATTGTGCTGCGGCAATTAAAAAACTGGAAAGTCGGTCAGAAAATTTTGAATTTCGTTAAAAGCTTTCTCACTAACCGTAAATTGAAAGTAAATGTTAATGGATTCTTCTCCTCCGCACTTCCACTCTCAAACGGCACGCCGCAAGGTTCGCCACTTTCAACATTCCTCTTCATAACTGCCTTTGATGAGATAAGTCGAATAATAAACACGCACAAAAGAAACGTGCACCAAATGTATTCAGACGATGTCGTTATTTACTCCAATCGTTCCGACCTCAACGCATCCGAACATACATTTTCCAATATCCTTAATGAAATCTCTGAATGGTCGCTAGTTTCCGGTGCACAGCTATCACTAGAAAAAACGCATATCCTCCATATATGCAGAAAAACAAATTGCAGCGGAATAAAACTTTGCTTTAACAAAACTAACATAGAATGCACAAAAGAATTAAAAATTCTAGGATTAGTTTTTGACTCTAAGTATAATTTTAATTCAGAGCTTTTCCAACATCACCAATTGAAATCATTCTTGCGGAGTCAGGTCTACCAAGTGTACAAAATAGGATTGAAGACGCAACCCACCGTCTGCTATCAAAAGCGGTGGAAAGCACAAACTCATCGCTGACCAAGGCCTTTGCTACTTCGCTGAGGCGTACCAGGCTACCAAGATTTCTTTCAGCAATAACAAAATGCGTTATCTTTGCAAAAAAAATGCTCTTCCACTGTCTGTGGGGAATAAAGTAAAGCCCCTTCATCCTCATTGACTAATCCCGTTGTGAATCACTCCCCAACAAACTATCCAAGCTGTCCAAACAAAACACACCAAACGATGTTTTCAAAAAAACGTTTTTTGAAATGGAGCATGAATACGAAAAAAATGGCTGGAAGCTGATCTTCACAGACGGCTCTAAGTCATCCGAATACACTTCCTTTGCCGTGGTCACGAACACAGGTAATACAATCTGCAACTGGCTTCTTCCTCATATGTGTTCGGTTTTCTCAGCAGAGGCATCTGCCATATTGAAGGCGGTCGAGCATGCAAAAAAACACAATGGTAAATACCTCATTTGCACCGACAGCAAGTCTTGCATCTCAGCCATTAAGTCGTTATCAAATTACAATCCGATAATAAGCAAAATCAGAGACGCCATGATCAGCGCTCCGAGAAAAATCAAAATAATGTGGATTCCGGGTCACGTGGGAATAACTGGCAATCACCTCGCTGACGCCGCTGCCAAAAGTGTCAAAAACATACCGGCTCTTACGTACAACTATCTTTCGAAACAAGACATACGCAATTTCATCAAACACAAAAGGCTCGAAGAAAACTTAAATGCTTGGAAACTACACACCCATAGTTACGCCATCATCAACCCAGATAGAATACCAACCTTGTACGGGCCCACCACGAAAATAAGCGCCATCAAAGCATACACTCGCCTCAGGATCGGACACACCATCCTAACTCACTCGTATATACTTATGGGAAAATCCCGTTCCAATTGCCCATTTTGTAACAACTCCGTATCAATTCAACACATACTAGCAGACTGCCCAGTAATCCACTCAACAACACACTACTCTGACAACATTGACTTAGCACAAGCATTAAAAAATCCCTAAGACAAAAACGTAATGATTACATATAAATTTTTAAAAGATAGAAATTTACTAAAATACATCTAACACACTAACAACTAACTAACACAATAATAGTACCTAAGCTATTAATAAGGCGGCTGAAGGCCTAGTAGCCAGTGCTGCGATTTTATGTATTTATATAATAAATATTTTATTGTATAAATGATTATAAAATAAAAAATAAATAAAAAATATTAAGGTAATCAAGCAGTATTGGCGTGTTTGAGAGGACCGACCAGTGAGGCGAAAGATTGGGTTACACATGTTTGTATGCTGCAATGGTCATTAAATACTAAGGTGAAGGCAAGAACGGTCATCTGACTCTGTCTTGAAGGACAATATGCAACATTGGTTTGCAAATTATCAGCTGCTGTCAAAAATAAAATGCCGAGACAAAAGAAGAAATGGAACAAACTGGACGAAGAAGAAAAAAGCCAAATAAAAATTTGTGAACGGTCGTCACTGTGAACGGACGTATTTTTTCTCTGCTCCGCGTTCTATTATTTAATCTATATAATTGATCGTGCTCAGCCCAAAATCAGCTGCAATAAATGCAATCAATTCTTCCACTTGTCGTGTCTGAATTAACACAGGCTGATGTGGATTTTTTGCTGCAATCTAAAAACGTTTTTTATTGTAAAGTGTGCGCGGTAGTTCGGAGAAATTCTATTCGTTCGCCGCCTGCGTCGCCATCAGTGCGCAATGCTCAATCAAACAAGGAAGTAACTGAACCTTTGTTGGAGCCTAATAATCTTAATAAGGTAAATGCGGTGCTTAATTCTCTGGTTTTGGAAGTAAATTCACTGAGAAGTGAACAATCGAAGGCGCTCACATTAAAACAACAACTCTGTGATGATCGAAAATCCTTAATCGTTAAGCTTAACGAACTTAAATAAGAGATCTGCACTGTGCAAAAGAAATTGTCCGATAACGGCAAGTTCTCTGCACCAGCTTCGAATGCTCTCTCTGCTGCCTACCCCACTCTCACTACTGCAGTGGTCGGCATGAGAGGATCTGTCACTGTGTTGGTGAGCACGAAAAAAAAGTAGCCCAGTGAGAAATTGGAATTAAAATTAAGCATCTAATCTAAATAATTAATAGTATAATGAAAATTAACAAAATGTCTTTGAAGGATATATTCCCTATTATCTTTAAAAGACTTGGAACATAAAAGGCATTGAATGACACCAAAGGCATTTAGAATCATAAAATATTTCTTGCAGGGCATATTTGGTTTTGCGCTATAGTCTTACGTGATGTTAATTCGTTGCTGGCTCGACAACGACTGAACGATAGAGCGTAAGCGTACGTGTGAAGTTAGTTTGCACAATTGTGCTAAGAAATGCCGACCACTGCACTACTGCGACTGCTGTTGGTACAAATGCTTCTACAATCGCTTCTCCGTCTAACGCTGCTGTTTCTGCTGATAATGTGAGTGTGAATTATCTCGCTCCCGCTATACCGAAAGCAATCTCTGCCGCTCCGTCTGCTGCTTGCTCCACTCTCCCTACGGCTGCTGATATTGGTACAAATACAGCCCCGTCCAACGTTGCGGTTTCAGTTTCTTCTGGTATTGTCAGTTGCCGTTGATGATTCTGTTAATCCAAACTCTTCTACTTCAATTACTGCTAATGGAAATGTGAAGTTAAAAGTGAGTACTAGGAACAAAAAATACCCAGCTGTTTCAACAGTTGTTGGTGTTAATGCCAATTGTGATCTCGATGACGTCATACCCAAGAAATGGATTCATTTGTCTGCCTTTAAAAACTCAGTCACTGAAGATGATATTATATCTTTTGTCGTTAAACATGCTAATGTTGATAGAGAGCATCTTATATGTTATAAATTAATTAAGAAAGATACTGATATTAATAATCTTGAGAGGATTAACTTTAAGTTAGGTGTGTCCCCATCTTTTTTTATTGCCGTTTTCTCCTCTTTAGTGTGGCCTTCTGGCATTAAGTTGCGTCCTTTTAAGTTTTTTCCAAAGGGAGGAGAAAGCACCGCTGCAGATTAGTGGATGCGCCTGTTAGTCACGATTTTTTTCATGCGTTTTCTGCAACCTCCTTAACTGGTTCCTGTCTTAAGATCTACTACCAAAATCTATCGGGTATTAGGTGTAAAGCAAATATTATTCGCAATTTTTCTTCACGTTTGGATTTCGATATTATCGTTATTGTTGAGGCTTGGCTGTTATTTCGATAGCGAATACTTTGACTCAAATCTCTATTATGTCTTCCGCAAGGACAGAGATCACGAAAAAACTGGCTGTCTAAGAGGGGGTGGAGTTCTCTTAGCAGTTCATCGCAAATTTCGTCCTCGCTTAATTATGCCTGAGAATGAAGATTCTATCCTGGACCAACTATGTATTTGTATCAATGACGCTCTGTTCATTGCAGTCTCATACATCCCTCCTAATAGTCCTCTAGAGTTGTCTAAATTGCACGCAAATAATATTTCCTGGCTGGATTAAATAAGGTGAAAGAGAATAATATTTGTGTTCTTTTTGACTTTAATTTAAGCAATATCGTCTGGTCTGGTTGTTCCTATAGTCCTGCTCTTATTCCTTCCAATTTTTCGTCTTCTCAGGAGCTATTTCTCATTGATAGCTTGCTTAGTCTCAATCTGATTCAAATCAACTCATATTCACATAGTCTCTGTCGTTTTATTGACTTAGTTTTTCTCAGTGATAATTTAAATTTTAGGTTTCTGGATGGATTACCATTCATAATTCTCCGCTAGCGTTTGAGGTGGATACTTATCTTTTCGCTCCTGTTAAGCCTATTGATGGGCTTGGTTTTAATTTTGCATTTTGTGATTTTGAACGACTCAACAATCTGGTCTCTGAGATTAAATGGTATGATTTACTTTCGGGACTAGATTCAGCTAATAGTTTCTCCATTTTTAAGAAATCAATTCAGGAATTTTGTCATTATAATATCCCGCTCAAACATATACAACCATATAAGTTGCCTTGGTACACTAAGGACCTCAAACGTTTAAAAAATCTTAGAAATAAATACTACAGATAATTCTCTTCACCTAAATCTCATATTTTCTTTGTTCAATATCAGCACTACACAAAATTGTTTAATGAATCGGATAAGTCCCTCTATAAAAGTGGCTAAATGAGTAGCGACGTCACATCAGATGTACATCATTTCACCACACCGAATCACATTAACACACACACACGCACATGCACCAAAACGCGATGACGTTCTACGTTCTAATTAGAACAAAAAGACAAGAGAAAGGCGCTCGCGCACCTTTGTTCGTTACGACATCGATCGAGCAACACCTCCGCTTTTCGCAGCATCCCGGTTCTTTCCGCTACGTACCCGTTTGTGTATATATACATATAAGTATCTATTTAACGTTTTCAAAAGAACTACTGTTTGGCAATTTGTAGCCGCGTTTGCTCATTTGTACATTTATATATATAACATACATACATTGTAACTCGAACTTAAATTTTTAAAACATTTTAAAAACACATTTTTTTTATATTATTTTCTAAGTGCATTTTATAAAAATAAAAGTTTATAACGATTCTTTGGAATCTGGTGCATTTTGGTTTTAAAAGAAAGTGTGGTTGGCCAGCAAGGTGAGTAAATTATACATGGTCCTTCGAGCCATAAAGAAAGGCACTGTGGCTAAATAAAGTCAATAAAATTAAGATTTGAAAACAAAAATTAATAAAAATCGTAACTTGTGAAAGTGGCTGAAGTGAAGTGCAGCTATAAAAAACGAAAAGGTAATAAATAACAAGTGGCAAAACCAATTAAAAAAGCAAACAACAAAGCAAACATATGTGCCAAAAACCGGTTTTGGATACAGCAAGACAGTGAAAATAAAATATAGAGTTATACATACATACATATACACATATATATAATATACTGTGCTACAAAAGTGCATATATAAAAAAGGACAAAATTATTAAACAAATAAACAAAGTGCAGTGCAAAAAGCATAAAAATACGTATATTTAATTAAAAAATAAAAAATTCATAAAAATAAATTGCTGCGTCTAGGCCACCACATATAATACAAAACAAATATAATAACAGATCATTACTAAGTTTATGTAAAATTAATAAATAAAACAAAGAAACAAAATTTTACAAAAAATCATAAGAGTTATCCAGTGCGAATATTTCACATATAAAACATCAAAAATATATAAAAAAAAAAAACAAACAAGTAGAATTCAGTGCTGTGAAAAAAAAAAAACATAAAAATTAATAATAATAAATAAATATTAAAAATTCATAAAAAACCTAAATCGGGCGCGCTCTAACAATAAAAATACCAATAATTAACAAATAAATCGGGCGCGGTCTAACAATAAAAATAACAAAAATCATAATATCAATCGGGCGCGACATAATTAACAGAAAATTACAACATACATATGTACAAACTCTACAAAGGAGGAAACGGGAGCAAGAAGACACTAAACAAAGGAGGAAATTAGGAAAGGAACATAAAACACAGGAGGAAATAGGACTAAACTCAGGAGGAAACCGAATCGAAAGCGGATAATATTTCCAAAATTATATGAATACATATGTACATATATGTACTATATTCTCCCCAAAACTCCCTTGAGGCGAGACAAAGTAAGTCGTTTCCATTTTTTATGCACATATGTAAATATGTATGATATCATACGGTTTTATCAAATATAAAACCTGTGTGTATAATCCGTTTTATCAATTTCTAAACGGAAACAAAATACAGTTGAGAAAATATATCATCTATATATTTTTATAAATACCGAAGGAAATCATTTACTGCCTTCTAAGCATACCCTTGTGTATACAAACACACCCACTACAACAGAAAACAAACATATTATATTCAAGCATTTACTTGCAAATCTTCCCAGCAATACCCCTTCTGTTTCTCCAAACAGTAAGCATGATTGCATAAAATAAGTAAGCGAAAGCCATAAAAAGCAAAATTTCCACGAGCGAGAATAAAAACAAACATACATATTTACATATGCTCTTATCCATATCATACTTAAAATAGATAAATGCAACAAACATAAATTAGTACTTACTAACAAATATAAACAAACATTCAAATTAATATTAATATATTGAAGCATATACCTGCTAATCCGCAAGTGGAGAGGTTAATGACCGGCACATTGTTCATTTTCTTTTCGCGCTAAATTCTGATCGCGCAAATATAAGTAGATATGTATATACTTACATATATGATATACGTACTGCATACATACATATATTCGGTATTCTTTTTGCATACGCTACATACATACCCCTGATTTAGGGGGTATATCCGAAACATAAAAACTATAACAAATCTTAAATTAGTAGAAGCTGCGATAATAGCTTAATTACAAACAATAAGCGGTGCGGAATTAAAAAAAATAATAATAATAAATAATAAAATCTTATTAACGACATATATATTAGTACATACTTATATAGTACGTACTCTAAGCCCGTATAGGCAAATATTATTTAACAATATCTCCTTGTTCTTTGTATTACAAAAACTAGCGGGATTAAATACCAACCAATTTAGCACATCATATGCACGTCAATACGCACATAGCGGGCACATATACATATGTACAAAGGTTACTGACCTCGTATACCGTCCGTACGAGTACTTATATACAAGGACACACGGATAAATCCGTAATATAAACAAGTAAGGAAGGGCTAAGTTCGGGTGTCACCGAATATTTTATACTCTCGCATGATAAAGTGATAATCGAGATTTCATTATACGTCATTTACATATTTTTCCAATGCTGTATTTTTGTAAAGTTTTATTCCGCTATCATCATTGGTTCCTAATGTATATATTATACAGAGAAGGCATCAGATGGAATTCAAAATAGCGTTACATTGGAAGAAGGCGTGGTTGTGAACCGATTTCACCCATATTTCGTACATGTTATCAGGGTGTTAAGAAAATATTATATACCGAATTTCATTGAAATCGGTGGAGTAGTTTCTGAGATATGGTTTTTGGTCCATAAGTGGGCGAGGCCACGCCCATTTCCAATTAAAAAAAAAAAGCCTGGGTACAGCTTCCTTCTGCAATTTCTTCCGTAAAATTTAGTGTTTCTGACGTTTTTATATTTGATAAGTACGAGTTAACAAAGGGAATGATAACTGAACAAATAAGTTTAGTAAGGCCAAGTAGAGCCACTACTCCCCCTCCCAGAGTAGTTACAACACCAAAAGAAGACCTAGATAAAGGCATGTATCTAAAGGTACCAGCTTGTGATACTGAAGTTTTCAATGGATGTTATGACCAGTGGCCGTCCTTCCGGGACATGTTCACTGCTGTTTATATAAACCATCAGTAATAACATACAATATAATAGACACGTTAATAAAAGTCATTCGTCATTCGTGTCAAATCAAAGTAGTCAATGGCAATCATTGTGTGAACTCTGTAAGGGAGGTCATAAATTAAGATCTTGCGAGAGATTCAAAAAATTGTCCGTTTCAGATAGAAACAATCTGGTCCGTCAACACTAACTTTGCATAAACTGTCTGTCGAATTCTCATATGACAAAAGACTGTGAAAGCAAATTTAATTGTGTGTACTGTCAACGAAGACATCACTCACTGCTTCACATTACGAACTTTCAAAATATGAAGCAAAACCAAAACAAAAGTGATAATCCCGAAATCTCAAATCCCGAAAAAAGGGAAGAACAACCATGTTGCTCTAAAGCAGCAAAAATTCAAGCGCTTCATTCAGAAAATGAAAGCAAAATTCTTTTACCCACTGCGGTCATCACCATAGCACATAAGGATGATTTATTCAAACTAAGAGCATTAATAGATCAAGGATCTCAAAGATCCTTTATATCATCAAAAGCTCAAAATCGGCTCAAATTGCCAATAAAACATTCAAATTTCCGGATCTCGGGAATGGGCGGAAGAATTATCCAAAATTCGAACAAAATATGCCCAAATACGATAGTATCTCCAAATGCCGATATTAGAATAGATGCGCAAGCCATCGCAACTTACCAATTTGCTTCCAAGCTATAAAGTAAATAAAATACACTGGGATAAATGCTCACATCTCAAATTAGCAGATCCCAATTGTCATACCCCATCATAAATCGACATATTATTAGGTAGTGACTTAATACCTCAAATAATTCTTGAAGGTATTGAGAAAATCTCCAATAAATTGTTAGCTCAAAATACAATCTTTGGGTGGATTATAAGTGGCCAAGTCCCTGAAAAAATCAATTCTTTCACCACACAAGTGGAAAATATCTCAAACGAATTTTTAAATAATCAACTTAAAAAATTTTGGGAAATAGAAGAATTACCCCAAATCACCCAGCTTTCAGAAGAAGACCAGGCATGTGAAGCCTATTACAAGTCCACAACAACAAGAAACGAACATGGTCGTTATGTTGTGCGACTACCATTCAAACCAACTTTCCCTGAAACCATAGCTCTAGGTCACTCTAAAATATCAGCAGTCCAGCAATTCCTAAGCATGGAAAAAAGCCTGACGAAGAAAAATTAGGTAAAATCAGCATATGATAATGTGATGGAGGAATATCTTGACCTCAATCATATGGAAGAAACTGTACCATATGAAAAGATATCCAAAGGTAGATATTTATCTTTTTACCTTCCACATCATGGGGTAATAAGACCAGAAAAAATCACAACAAAAGTACGAGTGATGTTCAATGCCTCAAAGTGTACGAGCTCAGGCAAGTCACTCAATGATGTATTATACACAGGGCCAACATTACAACCTGATCTCATGTTGCTAATACTAAATTGGCGCATGTTTAAATACGTTTTTAACGGGGATGTTGAGAAAATGTTTAGGCAAATTCTGGTGCAAGAAGATGACCAGGATTTCCAACGCATAGTCTTCCGCAATTCAATTAATAGTCCAATTAGCGACTACAAGCTTAAAACAGTTACCTTTGGCATCAACTGCGCACTCTATTTAGCCATCAGGACGTTACATGAAGTTGCAAAAACTTGTGAAACAAATATACCTTTAGCAACTTCCGTGTTGCAAACTCAAACATATGTGGATGACATTTTATCAGGTAGCCACAATATACCAATAGCGTGCGAATCATTATCTCAAGTGATCAAAGCACTAAATTCAGCAGGTTTTCCCCTAAAGAAAACAACCTCAAATGAGACCGAAATAATCAAAGATATAAGAAAGGAAGACTTATTAGATACTGACTTCCTTAAATTCGAAAATGCTAGTACAACAAAAACTCTAGGAATTCAATGGAATGCGATAACAGATCAATTCTCATATACAATTGAGTCAATATCTGCAATGTCCGCCATTACAAAACGACAAATCCTTTCCTCGGTGGCAAAACTTTTCGACCCCGCTGGATGGCTTTCGCCAATAATGATTCAAGCTAAAATTCTCATTCAAGAATTGTGGCAAGATGGCACTGAATGGGATGAACAGGTAAAACCTTTACGTTTGGCGAAATGGGTTCAATTTGCTAACAACTTACATACTATATCTGAAATTCGAATCCCTCGATGGGTAAATTTCACCCCTAACATTAACGCAGAATTACATGGTTTCTGTGATGCCTCTGAAAAGGCTTATTGTGCAACAGTCTACATACGCACTCAGTATGATAGCAAAATAACTTCACATCTTTTGGTAGCCAAAGCCAAAGTTGCACCTTTGAAGACACTAAGCCTGCCACGGCTTGAACTAAATGGTGCTCTTCTGTTAGCAAAATTAATTTCAACAGTTCAAACCCATCTAAAATTAAACGATCACAAAATGTATCTCTGGTCAGACTCAGAAATAGTCCTAGCATGGTTGGAAAAACCACCCTATACTTGGAAGACATATGTATCGAATCGCATATCACAAATCTTAGACTTAGTTGGCTCAGCAAAATGGCAACATGTTGCAAGTGCAGATAACCCAGCGGATCTGGGGACAGAGGTTGCCAACCACTTCACCTCACCAGCTCTACACTCTGGTGGAACGGTCCCACATGGCTAACAGAATCACAAGAATTCTGGCCAAAGTCTCCTGCTCGGAATATCATACCTCCGGAAAGTCGGAAAATAGAAAATTTTCATATCACTCCAAAAGAGGATGATATTCTCCAAAGATTTTCATCATTTCCTCGAGCACTAAGGGTAGTCGCTTATATGCACAAATTCATCCATAAACTTAAACAAAGGGCGAAAAGAATATCAAACGATTCTTATATATTCTGACTTGCAACATGCCAAGGTCAGTCTAATCTTGTATACACAAACTCGCTATTTCAGCAAAGAGAAATCAAAGTTGCTTGAAAAGCGACCTCTCGAAAAGGGAAGCTCACTTCTCGTGTTAAACCCATTCCTGGACGCTAAGGGATTACTACGGGCAAATGGAAGACTAGCCAACTCCAGCCTTAGTTACAATGAACGACATCCTATCATTATCCCAGAGAAATCCCGTTTTACCTACTTATTTCTAATATATCTCCACCAGCTTACACTGCATGGTGAGCATCGCTTGATGCAACAAATGGTCCGACAAGAATTCTATATACCGCGACTAAAGCCACAAATTAAAAGAACCATTTTCATGTGTAAACAGTGTACTATGTACAAGCACAAGATGCGTACGCAGATCATGGCAGCCCTACCACCTGAACGCTGCAACTATGCTTTACCCTTTACCATCACTGGGGTTGATTTTGCTGGACCTTTCCAGATAAAGGCCTCGATGCTAAGGTCTTCCTCATTTAGAAAAGGGTATGTGGCTGTCTTTGTATGTTTTACAACAAAGGCAGTACACCTCGAGCTATGTTCGGATCTGACTACTGCGGCTTTTCTTGCAGCATTTGCCCGCTTTGTCGGACGGCGCGGATTTCCTTTAAAAATTATGAGCGACAGTGGAAAAAACTTTGTCGGAGCTCAAAGAGTCACGGAAAATGAGTTTTTACAATTCATAAATGAAAGTATCCCCCGAAATTGTCATAAAATATGCACCCCAAGGGATCGATTGGCAATTCATACCCCCATGTTCTCCTCACATGGGCGGACTCTGGGAATCAGCAGTAAAGAGCTTTAAGTCCCATTTAAAGAAAACGGCTGGTAACCATAAATTCAATTATGAGGAGTTTACTACATTACTCGCTCGTATCGAAGCCGTACTAAACTCTAGACCTATCTCACCACTCTCGCAAGATCCCTCCGACTTCACAGCCTTAACCCCAGGGCATTTTCTAAAAGGAGCACCCATTCTGGCCATACCTGAGCCAGGCGTGGAGTCGCTATCCATATTAAACAGATGGGAACGAATTAAAATTCTCCATCATGACTTCAGCCGCCGATGGAAGGAAGACTACATAAAGGACCTTCACAAGAGATACCGGTGGAAAACTCAAGAAAAGGCACCAAAGCTTGGAGACTGCGTCCTTATACAAGATGATTGTCTCCCTCCTACGGAATGGCGACTCGGAAGCATAAAACAACTTCATTACGGTTCCGACGGTCATGTTCGAGTAGTTGATCTCCGCACTCAAACCGGAACGCTAACCAGACCGCTCGTCAAACTATGCTTTCTACCAACCGCCGAAGATAAAGAAACGTAAAACCGAAACCGCAATATTAACAAATCAATAAATCGATAAAACATATAAACCGCTTACCAAAACGAAACCTCGAATAACATAAATGACACAAAGGACTTAACATAAATGTCTGATAAAAAAAAATGACATCCTATTCATGCCACATATCGTGGCACAAAAGTTCATATTATTGTAAATTTACCAATCTCTTTCTAATATCATCATTTCTCTCACAGAGTAATATGGACGTGGATATGGCATCATTGTCAGCGCCAACCATGCGCTCGGCAGTTTCCGCCCCTCGCTCCGAAGCTGCCCCAATAGCAGCACCCCGGACCAACATGGCACCGGCAGCGCCTCGAACAACAACGTCCGGTGTGTTTTACGTGGGTACCTGCTGACGACAGCCTTACTCCACGGCGCTCAAAAGCACAGCGGATCAAATCAATGCGTTGATCAGCGCCCTGAGAATGCTAAGCATTTTCAGTACCAATTGGCAGTGTGGAATGGACACACTAACCACCTTGGTAGGGTTCGAGGCCCATCTAAAACCTCTGCCGTGCTTTGGGTCCGGCACCCGGTTGCAATGCAACTCCACATTGAACTGACAAAGTCAGTTCTTCCCGACAAGACAGAATCTGAAGTCTGGGTTATCCACAACGAACCCCACGTCCCGAATGTACTCGTACGTCACTCGGCCGTTAGGACTATTGTCCCAACGTTCTTGCCACCTACACCTAACCCTATCATCTAGGAGCCTCTTGCTCCCTAGATATCCCTCCCTCTCCACATCATCGTCGGAAATCCAGTCATTCCGCAGCAATGACACACTCAAGCCCCTTCTTAACCTGAATGCAACAGCACGCTGTATGACAATCAGGTCAAGAGGGGGTGCACCTAACAAAACCTGCATCGCATCCGTTGAGACGGTGCGACATACAGGCAAACATGCAAGCATCATGCAACGCTGGATTGAGAGGAGTTTTTGAGAACCCGGACAGTCGTGGCTGTCTCCCACCACAGGGGCTCCATAAGTGGCACAGGCCACAAACAAGCCACGATATATGGTGCGGACAGCACGACGTCCGAGACCCCAATCGCTCCTCAAAATCCGTCGTATTTTGCCTACAGTTGCCTGCAGTCGCTCCTTCACTTTCGCCAAGTGTGGAGTAAAACACATCCTTTCACTCATGGTCAGTCCCAGATATTTGACTTGCGTCACGTATCTGATGCTGACCCCATTTACGGACAATCGGTGGACGACCCGATGACAATCTACCTTTCAGCAGCATTGCCACCGTTTTGTCCATCGATATGTCGACCCCCACACCTAACCCCCAAGAATTAACGATCTCTAAGAGATCTCCTCCCGCCCGTTCTAACTCCGCTCTCGAGCGACCTTCAACCATAAGAAGAAGGTCGTCCGCATACGCACAACATTTACAGAGTGGCTCGAGCTGCCCAAGCAGAGTGTCCATCATAAGGTTCCAAATATATGGACCACAGATGGAACCCTGCGGGCAGCCTCGAACAACTCCGATCTCCACACTCCCATTCATGCCGACAAGAGAGGCCTTTCTGTCCGAAAAGTAACTCCGCCAAAGAGTAATTTCCGGACAGCCAAGCTCCTCCAGCCGTTGCACCACTCGATCCCAGCTTAGGTAATCGAACGCCCCCTTGAAGTCAACAAATATGCCAAGGACATATTTGTTGACATTCTCCCTAACAACATTCTGAACTAAGAACCACGCATCCTCTATACTGCGTCCTTTCCTGAACCCAAACTGCCTATCCGACCACATACCCCGCGTTAGCTCCTGAAGCCGTTCCACCATGACTCTTTCCAGCACTTTTCCAAGTACTGGAAGGAGACTGATGCCCCGATAAGATCGAGGATCGCTCCTGACCTTATCAGGGGACTTCAGGAGAGGAACAACCCTAGCACTTTTCCACTCGCGTGGAAAATATCCCTCCCAGACGCACTTATCATAAATGGCCTCCAGGTATTCCGGAATGAACTTCCATAAGCTTTTACACATCTCACCGTTCAAACCATCAAAACCTGGGGACCGTTTAGACCTAACCAGGCCAAAGGCGTACCCCAACTCCCCATCATCTAATGGAGGGACAGGCACCTCTTGTGCTTGAGGTACCTGCACCTCCGACCTAGGAAAGAACGCACCTAACAGAACCCCCGCACACTCTCTCCACGACGACAACAGAGTGTCACCGACGCGAAGAGAGGTGATATCTTCCCTCCTACGACCCCGGCAGATCCTATAGACCTGACCCCAAGGGTCGTTCCTATTCTCTCCCACAAAGCTCCTCCACTCTTCCTCTTTGCTTTTCACCAGCATCTCCTTATATTCCCTATCCGCACAACTAAATTCATACCTAAGCTGGGACAGCCTATCAGAATTGGACCGTCGGGCGCGTTGAAACTTTCGCCTCAATCGCCTGACAGTCCTCCTCTTCAAGGTCAGCTCACGCGTCCACCACTTGATTTTACTAACCTTAGAACAGTCATACCTACGAAAAACCCTATCGTTCACCCCCCAGACTACCTCATAGAGACGAGCAATTTGCTCGTCCACCCCCAACTCCTCAAACTCACTAAGCGGTATACAAGATACCGCTTCCCTAACCGAGAGTCCATATTGGTTCCAGTCAGTACCAGAGGTACGCCATCGCCTCAATGGACTCTCATAAGGCGGGGGAGGGGATCGAGGGGTAACCATAATTTGAATCAAATTATGATCACTCAATCCCCACCCCCCCCTAACCTCCCAGCTAACACTAAAAGCCCTACTTGCTGCCTCGTTCATAAGCGTCACGTCAATGTCACTTACGCCCCCAGGCCCTTCAAACGTATACCATTCACTCGGCTCATTCAAAATGTGGAGGCTTTTAGCCACCACCCATTCACTTAATGCCTCGCCTCGACTGTGGCTTTGGTATCCAGACGAATGCCGGGATACCTTGCTAAACCACATCGAGGACGAGGCATTCGCATCCAGCCCTAGGATAAATGGACTGCTACTCGCAAGTAGTAGCAGCTTATCCATGTAGCCCAGGTAGGGCTCTAGGGGCTCGCTATATTTACAATAAATACTAGCTACAATCATCCTACCGAACTCCCCTTCTAAAGCTACACATATACCCAGTTGTGAAGAATCCACAACTACGCAATCGTAGCGTGGATTATTCACAACTATTGCAGCGTTAGCTCTAAGGTCGGTGAAGACCTTAAAACCCCCAGGAAGACCCCGAACCACACCATTGGTGGCGTAGGGCTCCTGGAGTAGAGCAATACTGCACCCATCCTCTGCCATACAACCCCCCAACTCACACATCACGGCAAAAGAGCCCTGACAGTTAAGCTGGATGATCCCACCCATCAGTGTCTGGCGAGGGCGCGCTCAACAAGGCCACAATATATAGGGCAGGCAGCTGACATCATCAGATGCCCAGCTGGTCTACCCTTAAACTCACAGTTGCGACAATGAGGAGCATTGACGCAACTGGCAGCTTTGTGGCCTTCTTGGCCGCACCTCCGACAGACATCTGCTTTGGCCCTACACTCAGCCACTCTATGGTCAAAACCCATACACCGGAAGCAGCCAGCGACGGGGCTGTCCGGTCGCACCCGGAAGTAAAACCACTTTATGTAGCAGCCACCTTTCTCCAAGAGGGCGGACATCAACTTGTCCGTACCCTCCAGGACGACGTTGGTGCTACCGTCAGCGGTCACCTTCCAGGGGCGACTGACCATCCTCACGTCAGTCCTCAGGGCTGCCGGGCTGAAGTCCTTGAGGTTCAGCTCGAGCAGATCCTCCATGAATTTCTCATGGGGGATCGCCGTATGAACCCCCTGGACCACAACCCGACGACCCAACTTCCGGTTGACAGAGACGTCCAACCCCACCTCCCCGAATTTTTTGTTATTCGCAACTCTCTCTCTCTCAAGGACAGAGGGAGTGCGAATAACCGCCCCACCACCCTTTAAGGGCCTAACCTCGTGGATCCTCACACCAAGTGAGGGACCCACCTCCTTCACCACTTTATTAATGACTTCCTTAGAGGAAGTTGTGGGAACTTTACTCCTCACCACGACCGACCAGGTCTCCACCGGTTTCGGCATCACCGGTGTGATCGCATCCAGCACAGGTGCTGGTGGCGCAGGCATCGGTGCCGCCGGAGCCGGCATTGACCTGCTCGGCGTCGAGGAGTGTCCCCCACAACCTCCCTTAAGGGCGTCAACTTGACCGCGAAGATGGGCATTCTCGGTTATGACCGTCATCAAGAGCGCCTCATATTTGGAGGCAAGCTCTACCAGCCCCTTCGCGGTCCCCTTATCGAAGCTCTTGGCTTCAAACACCAGCTCGTTGAGCTCCCCCGTAATACGCTTGGCAGCCGCAACATGGCCGACTGCCCCCCCCCCAACAAAAACTTCTCCCCGCGAATACTCCCGCTTTTTTGCGGCCTCTTTGGCACGCCCGGCACCCGTCTCTTTGCCAACCGTCCTTGACGGTTGAGCAACCGTTCTGTTTGCGGAGGCCACGTTGGCACTCCCGCAACAACTCCCGCTCCCTCCCACGATTTCCCCTTCATGACGCGGCGACGCTGTACGCGCAACCGCTTTCTCGGTGGTGGCCACGATGGCACTCCCACCACAACACCCGCTCCCTCCCTCGACACCCCCTACGTTACGCGGCGACCCAGCTCGCGTAACCGCCTTCTCAGCGGAGGCCACGTTGGCACTCCCGCCACAACTCCCGCTCCCTCCCTTAATGCCCACTACGTTACGCGGCGACCCAGCACGCGCAACCACCTTCTCGACGGAGGCCACGATGGCACTCCCGCCACAACTCTCGCTCCCTCCCTCGCTTCCGCCCTCTTTACGCGGCGACCCCAAACGCGCCTTGCTCCGCGGTGGAGACCTTACTCCCGTCGCTCCCGTCGTTTCCCCCTCGCCGCCCGACGTGGAGTCATCCACGACTGTGGAAGCGGCGGATTCTCCGCTTCCAGCGAGGGCCTTCGTCCTCCTCTTCCGTCCAGGAGGCATCTCGCTTCCCAACTAACCCTTCAGTCGGACTGATCCGCTGGCGTCTCCCTGCGGGGAGGGAGATAAGAATATTCCCGCGGTAAGGCATGCCTGTCGTAAGAGGCGACTAAAATCCAAATGCACTATGTCCGACATTCGCATGTCTGGTTTATTGAATGTCGGCATGGTGAGAGATGTCAGAAAAGTGCTATATCGAAATACTATCAAATTCATTGAATGGGTTTGCGATTATATAACAAACACAAAAATGAAAGGGATAACAAAAAGATCATACAGTCGGGTTCTTAAGAATTCCTTGGAATTTTTGGGGCTCGACTGGCAGTAGCTTAAGCGCAAGCTTGGGCTACAGGTCACACCAAAGACTAAAACATGGTACCACGGGGAGCAGCCGCCCCTGAAGTTCGTTTCAGTCTGCTCATTGGGTCTTGGCCCTTTGGGGAGATTCGTGGTGGCTGTGGTTTACACCTAAATGCAGGAAGGGCAATTGTCCAATGTGGAGTCGCACTGCGGCCGGGTGCCGGACCCAGAGTACGGCAGAGGTTTTAGATGGGCCTCGAACCCGACCAAGGTGGCTAGGGTGTTCCTTTGGTTTTCACCCGAACCGATTGGAACCAAAGTGTATGTGTGTGGGGCGGCACTCATACCTTGGTTTCTTCCAGAGTGTAGTGTCGTGCATGCACTTACACTTTGGGGCGCTGATCAACGCATTAACTTGATCTATGTGCTACTAGCAATAGATAGCACCGTGGATTTGAGCCTTCGCAGGCAGATACCCACGTAAAACACATTGACAGTTGATCCGCTGGCGTACCACTAGCGTAGACGGTTCACGGACAGAAAGACTCTGGAGCAGCTGCTCTCCAGGTACGTGCGTCTGAACGCGCTGAAAAGTGCAACCCACGCAAGGGCCCGCTCAATAACAACGACCACCCAAGCGGTCGATTATGGCGTGCTCGCGGTGGCACAGCCCACAACCCCAACCAGTGGTCGGACTAAGGCCACTCAATTGGCCGCCGGCCAGACAAAGTCCCCGTAACGGTCCGAGAGTCGACCGATGTGGCGCTGTACCGAATCGCACCGTGGGCCTAAACGGTAACGCTGTTACGACCGTTGGTCCTTACAGGAGTCGCAATCTCCAACGCTGGACAGACGCTTGCACCCTTAGGGCAATCCTGTCCAGACTCCTCTGACACCGAACCACTAACCGCCAGATGCTCAGCACAGAACTACTGGCAGGCAGTTCAGTCAGCAAGAGTACCAACAACACGGAGCTACACTGGAACCGTGCGAAGCTTCCGCCAATAACAACAACGTGGATGACCACGTTGTCTGTATAAACAATAGTAATAATTAAATTACTTACCGCAAGTTGGTACACAAAAATTGCACAAAATTGCGCAAAAATGTGTAACCGCACGAAACACTCGCGGTCACCGACCCTCACAACACGCGATCGCACAAACAATTTCACCGCAAGCTAAACACACGCGCCAGGCAATAACGGTGCCTGCAAAACTGCGTAAACAAACGACCGCACAAAATGGAATCGAAAAAATCACCGAAAAATACACTAATAAAATATCGCAACGATGCGCACGCACGTCTATCCGCGTCGACAGTCAACTAACGAATGAGCCTCGAACAACAGCAGGCGCCACCGCGACAACGGCTCCGCGTCAAAGCACGCCAGCATTACCAGCGGATCTGCAACTAATTCGTTGTCCATTATGCCGCCGCCCGCATCGGCTATCGCACTGCGGTATCTTCAAAGGCATGCCGCCGATGCAACGCCAGCAGGTGGCACAGGCGCACGGGTATTGCCTGAATTGTCTGGCAACTTCCCATGCAACTCAGGAGTGCCCATCAAATAATCGTTGCCAAATCTGTGTGCGGGCTCACCATACGCTGTTGCACCGCACTACCAGACGCGACTCCGGGCGACCACCGGCTCCTCGCACCAGCGGTAACGTCAGGCGTTCTCAAAGAACGCCTGTGACGGCTTATCGCCGGCGTGGACACTTTCCAGCAGAATCTCGTTCCTGGCGCCAAAACCGGACAACGTCAACACGGCGCCATCAGCAGGCCGCAATCCCGGCGGTCAACAGGCCTCAGCAGCGTTGTAGCTACGCTACAGCAGCTACAGCGGCTTCTAGGCTAAATACTCGCCTAGGGGGGCCGGGATGGCTAAATGAGTAGCGACGTCACATCAGATGTACATCATTTCACCACACCGAATCACATTAACACACACACACGCACATGCACCAAAACGCGATGACGTTCTACGTTCTAATTAGAACAAAAAGACAAGAGAAAGGCGCTCGCGCACCTTTGTTCGTTACGGCATCGATCGAGCAACACCTCCGCTTTTCGCAGCATCCCGGTTCTTTCCGCTACGTACCCGTTTGTGTATACATATATACATATATCTATTTAACGTTTTCAAAAGAACTACTGTTTGGCAATTTGTAGCCGCGTTTGCTCATTTGTACATTTATATATATAACATACATACATTGTAACTCGAACTTAAATTTTTAAAACATTTTAAAAACACATTTTTTTTATATTATTTTCTAAGTGCATTTTATAAAAATAAAAGTTTATAACGATTCTTTGGAATCTGGTGCATTTTGGTTTTAAAAGAAAGTGTGGTTGGCCAGCAAGGTGAGTAAATTATACAAAAAGGTTTATTTATAGTACGGAGTCTACAATTAAGTCGAACCCTAAGTTCCTTTGGAACTTTGTAAAATCTAGAAGAGCCTGTTCGGCCATTCCCTCTGCTCTACGCTGGGGTGATAAGACAGCATGCACTCCTGGCGAAATCTCCAACTTGTTTGCTGAATTTTTCAAATCGAATTATGTTCATGATGATCCTGGTACTAGTTCCACTTTTTCGGCTAATACTTTCCCATCAATAAATTTTGGCACACTGCGTCTTTCACAGGATGATATTGCCAAGGCTATTTGTGATATTAAGTCTTCTTCCAAATTGGATTTGGATGGGCTTCCGCCTGTACTTATAAAAAATTGTACTGCCTTGGTATATCCTCTCATGCTTATCTTAAATAAGTCACTATCCTCTAAGAATTTTATTTCTGACTGGAAATTGACATGCATTACCCCTATTCACAAAGGTGGTAGAAGGGATGTAGTCTCCAATTACAGGCCTATTTCTAAACTTTGTACTATTTCGAAAATTTTTGAGTGTTCTGTTAAAAATAAATTATTTTTTGCAGTAAAATCAATAATTAATGTCAATCAGCATGGGTTTGTCTCGGGACGCTCCACTGTGTCAAACTTAACTTATTACTGTATACATGTTTTTTTTCGAGACCATATTGTACATCGTCACTTAATAGGATCGAGCGTGTTCAAAAGAGTTTTCTTAAAATTGCTCACCGCTCCTTAAAGTTTGTTGACCCAATACCATCGTATACATCTCGTTTATTGCTCTTACATCTTGAACTGCTGGAAAATCGACGGTCTGTTCTCTGCCTTTCATTCGTTTTCAATTTAATTTATGGAGATATTGACTGTCCCTATTTATTAGGGAAAATTAACTTCAGTACTCCTCAGCGTTGTCTCAGATCTAATTCCCCATTTTATTATAAAAAGGAAAGTACTAATTTTTTTGTATATGCTCCTCTCAAGCGTGCTATGCGTGAGTTTAACTCGATTTCCGAGAAAGTTCTTCCAGATTTTTCTCACTCTAGGGCAATGGTTCTCAAACTTATTTTGTCTACCGGCCACTTTGAGAATAAATATTTTTTTAGCACCCCCATTTTTTCACCTATTTAAAAACCACTATAACTTCAAATTAATTATTGTGACCTATATATGTATGTATATTAACGGAGAATTCTAAACGAAACTTTTACTATAACCAGCAACTTGAAACCTGAGCCCAGTAGGTAACATACAACGGCGCTTAGGTCTCAAGTTAATTCTTACGGGCTTCACCTGCCAATAAGAATGATTATTGAAACACAACTTTATAATATTAAAACAGAGAATCTTTTATCAAAAATAAAACTAATGAAGGATGAATCTGATGCTAATAAGTTTGTTAATATCAGGTTCCAATTTGCTCAAGAACAGTCGCAAGTCGCCACGTTCGGTAACAAGCAAACGATTTCTATTTTTAGTAAGCAGTGTTGTGACAGCACTAAATCCATGTTCACACAAATATAACGATGGGAATGCTATCAAGAATCGTTGAACGATTGACCACAATCTAGGGTACAATTGCGAGATCGGTTTTTGTAGCCAAAATTCTTGGTAACCATTTTTGAACTTGATTTTTATTTGCTCGTTTGTTGTCAATTCTATAAGTTCTTCTTTCAGCTGAGGTGACATTGCTGTGTTGACATTCGAAAACGGATCCAACACCCAGTCTGGTATTTCCAAGTTCAAAATGTCCTGGTATCGTTCGGTGAAGTCAATGTGGATGTTTTCCAAATGTTGGCAGTAGGCAAACAATTCGTCGTTACTGCATGATACTGATAAATTCGGAAAATTGTGAAACTCACGTCTGCTCAGATTCTTTTTGTGTAGAAGCAGTTTGGCTGCGAAAGCAGCAACGACGTTTTTTGTTTTAATTAAATTTAGTTTATCGCCTTGCAGTTGGAGATTCATGTCGTTGAACAATTATACAGGTCTGTCATGTAAGCTATATCATTCTTTAATGTTATGAGCTTGTCTTGAAATTCTGTATCTTTAGTTTCCAAGAACTCTATAATAGAGTCAAACAGGTTGTAGAATCGAGTCAGACAATTGCCCCTTGATAGCCAACGAACTTCAGTATGAAACAACAAACGATTGAGATCCTCGTCATTAGTAACACAAAGCTGATGAAATAATCTATCATTCAAAGAGCTGTTGAGGATTTTATTGACTGCTTTGATGACATATTGCAGTGATTGAAATAGTTTTTCCCTTAAGTTTCTAGCAACTAAATGTTGTCTATAAATAACGCAATGTACACCAAGGACATCTGATATTTTATTTTTTAAGTGCGCTATTAAGCCTTTATGGCACCCTATTATAGCCGGAGCGCCATCCGTAGCAATTGAAATAATATTTTCCAAAGGAATCTCTTTCTCATCGCAAAACTTTTCCAATATATTGAATATGGTTTCGCCTTTTGTATCGGTCTCTAAATTTCTAGCAAATAATAGTTCTTCACATATTTTCTCATCTTTAATAAGCCTCACGTAAGACAACAACAATGCTTCATTAGTTGGTAAAGTGGACTCATCGAGCTGAATTGAGAATTGGCTCGTTCTCAGGTGATCGCACAATGATTCTTCAATGTTTTCAGCCATTTCATCAATTCGTCTTTGCACAGAATTATTACTTAAAGGAGTTTTTCGGATAATATCTGCGACCGGTTTATGAAGCACGGTAGTTATTACTTCATTTATTGCTGGCAATATTAACTCTTCTGCCATGTTATGTGGTTTGCCTTTTTGAGCAATTAACAAAGAGATATTGTACGAAGCTCGAAGTCCGTCGTCATCTTGCTTAGCAGCCGCCGAAAATAGTTTTGCTACACTTGGCTGAGTATTATGCTTCTTCTCTAGGTCTTGAAAATATGCTACATTCTTGTCTCTCTTATCTGGATGCATTTTATTCAAATGATCTTGCAGTCTTGAAGGCTTCATTGCTTCATTCGAAAATATTTTAGACATAGGAGACACAAAGGCGAGGATGCGTTTGTGGGATTTTCAATGAATTCGAATTTAATGTATTCCGCACAGTATTGCCGTCTCTTCCTTTTTACTTCCGACATTGTTTTGCTTTGAGAAATATGTTTAACTTCGCGAGTAGTGTAAAGGAGGCGTAAGTAATGCTCATCTATTGCGCGTAAAACCACAAATGAATATAAAATAAATATTACATTGTTTATATAGGAATGCTTAAGCAAAATTATTATACAGTAGTCCAAAAATATGAATTCTTATTCTTGCTAGAAATACATTTGTAAAAAAAGGATCTTTCTCCTATCTTATATTTCCCAGAAATACATTTGTAAGAAAGGATAAAGATCCTTTTTTTACTTTCCACATACAAGATTTAAGGAGTTCAAAAGCTCAAAACGTGCGCTAGATTAGCTACCTACCCGACCTCATTTCGCAAGTGATAAAATAAATTATTCAAGAGGTCAAAGCGTGCGCTACATCAGCTCGAACCTACCTACCCTACACCTTTGCGCAAATGATTATATCGTCCCCTCAATAAAACAATAGCGTATAATTTTTTTGGGGTTTTGAGAAAATCGAGTTTAAAGTTTTTGTCAAATCAGATGTCTATTGAAACCTCAATATCGCGGTAAATAATAATTCTTCATAGTGGATTTTTCGATGAGTACATTATACCGTTTCTTGTCTTTAAATTTACCAAGTTTTTTTATTCTACGCGTCCTTTAAGACCATAATTATGTTATTCAAAGCGCAAGTCCTCCATATAGGCCATTTTATTTTTTAAGGAATTCGTATGATGTATCTGATACACTATTTTATTTTGTATGGTATACGCTGTTTTATTCAATAAGTTTACGGTATTTTTATTAAAATATTTGATCTCAAAAATATCAATTTGTAACATTATAAAACAGTAATTAATTCATAGTTTTGTTAATTCAGTGGCATTTATTCATTACTTTCCAATTTGGGTTATTATAAACAAAAAATTATGACAAATGAAGGTATACATTGCGTAAATCAAAAATAACTAGAAATTCATTCGTCTTCATTCTTTTCCTCTGCTACATCTGGCTCATCTAAACGATTTCGCTTGTTTCCACCTCGTAAGTTAAAAAAAAATGACTGCGAGCCACGAGAAATTACACTCTTTCTGCACAAATTTTGAAGATCATGTAGCTTTCGATTACAAATTGGCAACTCTTTATTGTATTTGCCAGTAAACAAAAAGTTGAAGACCTCTTTTTGAGGTATCTCTATGTCCGGCAATCCCACAGCGAAATCAAATTCATCAATCTTTGGAGCAATTTCCACAACGACTGGTGGTTTCGTGTCACAGCCTCTTGATATTTACCTTACTTACTTCACTTACATTATATAAAAGACGATACTCACTTAGATTTTTAAAATCAATATTTTTAATGCACAAACTTTCTCTGCGAAATGAATTTGCAAGCTGAAATTTCAAATGACTACAATATTTCCTTGGCATTCATGTAGTCAAAACAACGTAAAAATCGCATAGGCTACTACTCTTGTAAATTTCTGATAAAACTTTCGAATTTGTATTGAAAATAAAACAGCTTATGTGGAGTATAGAAATGGTCGGAATAAAACTATTTCTCAAACAATAGTGTATATTATTATAAGCTTTTTTATGAGTTAAAGTTTTGATAAATTGTATTTATTTCTACAGGCTAAAATGGAGTATAATGCGCATACACTATTATTCTTTCAAGCAAAATAGCGCATATGAGCTTATACACTTATTGAAGGAAATTTCTGAACATGAAATTATGCACCATTTTTTCCAATGACATTTTGACCCACTTTGTGGAAGTAGAATTTGCCGAAATTTTGACCAGACATAGAATCAATGATGGAGATTCTAAATATGCAATAAAAAAATAATGGCGTATGAGCACATACGCTATTGTTATATTGAGGGGACGATATGTACATATTATGATAGCAAATGCACACATACAGATTTGGCAATGGCAATAGCAATACGTTTGACGGTTAGTATTCTAGTATTCTATCCTGTCGAGATGCCCCGTTATGAAACGGAGCGACCGATTGACATGATTTTAATTTTTTCTATATTCAATGAAATAGGACAGATATATGAACTACGCGGAGAGAAATATAAAACCGAGTTTGAGCAATCTTCGATGCAAACTACCTACTACAACAGTATTTGAGTATTACTGTTCTAAAAGTATTATTTGATTTTTTTTAAACGAATAGCGTTATTAGTTTATTCTAATGATATTCGAAAACAATCCCACCCCTACTTTACACACTACATACGCATATACGTATACATTGACTTTGCGCGACTTGGATATATTTATTTGATCATGTACAACTTTCCTATTTATCCATGGGTTTTGTTCGTTGGTAGCTTAGTTTTTTATAAAGAAACAGGACTTCATATTAAATAAAAAAAATTAAAAAAATATCTTTTGTTTTAAAATTTTTTCCTTGCCAAAGTTTATTTTTTTTTAATTTTTTCATAAAAAAATTTAAAAACACGAAGTGATTAATCAATTTCTCAGAAATTATAAGGCAATATTTTTAGGAAATTTCATTCACTTTTATTTTCTATAATTTGCAGTAAGATTGCTCAACTGGTCAGTGAGATATACATGATTAAATGAAGACACCTTTTTTTTGGTCGAATAAAGTTAAATTGCAAATATCTCAAAAACGTATCCATAAAAAAAAATTTACTCAATTTTCGAAATCAGCGAGCCATTTCACATACAAATTGGATAGTGACATCCGTGGAACAAAAAACAAATTAAAATTTGTGATCCAGTGTAATCCATATATCCATCCATAAATTTTGGCACACTGTGTCTTTCACAGGATGATATTGCCAAGGCTATTGGTGATATTAAGTCTTTTTCCAAATTGGATTTGGATTGAAATTTGAAATTGTACTGCCTTGGTATATCCTCTCATGCTTATCTTTAATAAGTCACTCTCCTCTGGGAATTTTATTTCTGACTGGAAATTGACATGCATTACCCCTATTCACAAAGGTGGTAGAAGGGATGTAGTCTCCAATTACAGGCCTATTTCTAAACTTTGTACTATTTCGAAAACTTTTGAGTGTTCTGTTAAAAATAAATTATTTTAAAAATCAATAATTAACTTAATAATCAAACTTAGCGGTTTTTAGCGATTATTGTATGTCTGCATTCTCCGCTGGATTTCAGGTAGATTGTGTCTACACAGATTTCTCTAAAGCCTTTGATAAAGTTTTACACAATATTCTAATTAAAAAATTATCATCTTTAGGATTTCACTCGGTCTTCTTGCAGTGGATTAAATCATATTTGCACAATAGACGATGCGTTGTCAGTATCGATGGAGTGTCATGTGATTCATTCATTGCGTCTTCGGGAGTGCCACAAGGAAGCCTCTTGGGTCCACTTCTCTTTGTGCTGTTTATCAATGACCTCTCTTGTTGTTTCTCTTTCGCTAACTTTCTTGTATATGCAGATGACTTAAAACTTTTTGCAATAATCAAAATCTCACAAGATGTATGTATTGAATGTGATATTGATACTTTTTATGATTGGTGCCTGATATCGAAGCTTTTTCTGAATCTAGATAAATGCTCTCAGAGCTCTTATGGTAGAGGACGTAACATCTTATCTTCAAGTTACAATATTTCTAATTGCGTTCTAAAATATGTTACTGAAATCAAGGATCTTGGGGTAATCTTTGACAATAGATTTTCTTTCAGTAACCACATCAACTACATCACTTCTAAATCATTCTCTGTGCTCGGCTTTGTCCGTCGAAATGCTTTACATTTTTCCGACTCCTACACGTTAAAATTACTGTATACATGTTTTGTTCGGTCCATTTTGAAGTACGCAGTGTTCATTTGGAGACCATATTGCATATCGTCAATTAATAGGATCGAGCGTGTCCAAAAGATTTTTCTTAAATTTGCTCTCCGCTCCTTAAAGTTTGTTGACCCAGTGCCATCGTATACATCTCGTTTATTGCTTTTACATCTTAAACTACTGGAAGACGACGGTCTGTTCTCTTCCTTTCATTTGATTTCAATGTAGTTAATGGAGATATTGACTGTCCCTATTTATTAGGGAAAATTAACTTCAATACTCCTCAGCGTTGTCTCAGATCTATTTCCCTATTTTATTATAAAAAGGAAAGTACTAATTTTGCTGTATATGCTCTTCTCAAGTGTGCTATGCGTGAGTTTAACTCGATTTCCGAGAAAGTTCTTCTAGATTTTCCTCACTCTTGGGTATCCTTCATTAATACCCTCAATTCTGTTTTTTTAGTTTAAGTTACCTACTTATGTAACTGTAATTTATTTCTCCATTAGTCTGTAAGAATTAATGGTCATAGACTTAACTAAATAAATAAAAAGTGGAGCGAAAAAGAAATCCAAAATATACTCGATTTCTTGCTGGAAGCCCCAGAAGTAGAGGTAAGTGAAATTTTCGCTGTGAGTACCGATTTAAAAATTTTTATACTAGAAATAACTTTTTCTGATGTCGGCGAAAAAATTGCGTCTTGAAAGGACATTGGCAACAACGAAAATCTGCCATCAGACAATGTAAGTGAAATGCAAAATATTCTAGAAAAAGCCAACATTGTTGGGTATATGATCATCAGATTCAATAATATTCTGCAGTGGTTGACGAATCTGAAACTTCGTCGAACGAAGTCGAACCAATAATACTTAAAATGTTATGGAGCATACAGCCGATAAGAAACCAATCGTAACATAATTTAGTCCTTAGCTGCTTAAAGGTTTCAAATCTTTCTTTCAGAATTCAGCTAATTTAATCTCGGTTCCATCAATATTATTTTTGATCGTTAAATCTCATCGGGCCAATATATTTACTTAGATTGGAGACGCAAGAATACTCTAAAGACTGTTGTTATCGATATAGTTGCGCCATCTCCAACTCCGAAAATTATCGCAATTTTTCTCCGTGCTGCGCTTTCTCCGGACGAACCCAATCGAAACAGTGTGATTTTTAATTGCAATTCGTCAGAAAATTGCTTTGCGTAAATTTCTCATTGTTTTTATTACAAACAATGTTTTTCTTCACCGATCAGCTGTAAATTAATAGTTTTTGAAAGGGTTGCAAACAAAAACACAAAAAAGATGTTCACTGTTGATAGCAAATATTTCCAATTGCATAATTTTGCAAACTCAGATGCACCTTTGAGCTTATATATAGATAAAATGACCTATCAGTCAAATATGTTAAGCTTATGAACTAAATATATTTGATAGAAAATATTTTTTTTATATATGTAAATATTAGACCATGGTGCCCTTTACCGAACCCTTGATATACATATGTGCGAAAATGAAGCTTATGGAATAGCGTTCTAAGAATCGGTAATGTAATAAAATACACGTTGTTACTATTCGAGTGTACTTATTTTCTTCTAGTATTTGTAATACTCAAAAATATTGCTTCTAATATTTTACAGAGGAGGATGGAGTCATGTGCAGAAGTTCACGCAAGTGAGGAAAGTTCTCTGGTCGCCATTCACTTTAGAGTGGCCAGAAACGATTCTTTTACATATGGCTCAAGCAGCTCACAACTTCCGGTTTTTGACCAAGTATCCTCTGGGTAGCCTAAGAATATCCGTTTGAAAGCGAGCTAAGGTGAGAAGGCGAAACACCCCCTACATAGGGTTGTGCGCTGAGTTTGGGACCCGCCACGTAAACAAACACCCCCACTGAAAACTAGCAACCAGCCTCGGATGAGAGACCCCCCTTTTGATGACGACCATGGCAATCGAAATAAGGACTACGATATAGGGGCATGCACCTGGAATGTCCGGACCCTTAATTGGGAAGGTGCCGCTGCACAGTTGGTTGATGTCCTCGCGAAAATAAAGGCTGACATCACCGCCGTTCAAGAAATGCGATGGACGGGAGAAAGACAGAGACGAGTAGATCCTTGTGACATTTACTACAGTGGCCATATAAAAAAACGCACAATCCGCATCAAAGCGAGGTTCTTCAACATATCGCTGATTTGCGCCCACGCCCTGACGGAAGAGAAGGACGATGTGACCAAAGATGCCTTCTATGAGCGCTTGGAGCGCGCCTATGAGAGCTGCCCCCGCCACGATATCAAAATCGTGCTTGGCGACTTTAAAGCCAGGGTGGGCAAAGAAGGTATATTTAGCACTACGATCGGTAAATTCAGTCTCCACGACGAAATATCCCCAAATGGGTTGGGGCTGATTGACTTCGCCGGGGCCCGAAATATGGAAATCGTGCTTGGCGACTTTAAAGCCAGGGTGGGCAAAGAAGGTATATTTAGCACTACGATCGGTAAATTCAGTCTCCACGACGAAATATCCCCAAATGGGTTGAGGCTGATTGCCTTCGCCGGGGCCCGAAATATGGTTATCTGTGGTAGTACAGACTGCCGAAAGATTTGCTACTCGGCGTGCACTCCTGCTCTCTGAGAGCACTCGTCAACAACTGGGTATAAGGGAACTGTGGGACGGCATTTCAAACTCCTTACGTACAGCTGCAACCGAAACCATTGGTTTTCGGAAAGTGCAAAAGAACAGCTGGTAGAGAAAACAGGATGCCTACCTCGCAACGTTACGGTCGACCAGAAAACGTGCGGGATGGGATAGATACCGAGGGTTGAGGAGGGAAGCGGGGCGCATTTGCAGACAGAAAAAAAAATGCGTGAGTACGAAAAGCTTGATAAGCTGGCCGACAGGGGTAATGCTCGAAAATTCTACGAACAAATGCGGCGGCTCACAGAAGGTTTCAAAACCGGAGCATACTCTTGTAGAACCCCTAACGGTGATCTAGTCACCGATGCCCAGAGCATACTTAAATTATGGAGGGAACACTTCTCCAGCCTGCTGAATTGCAGTGAACGCACAACGCCAGGAGAAGTCGAACCCGATTCCCAAATCGATGACGATGGAGCAGATGTTCCATTGCCCGACCATGAAGAAGTTCGAATAGCAATTACCCGCCTGAAGAACAACAAAGCGGTGGGGGCCGATGGATCAACGGCCGAACTATTCAACCACGGCGGCGAAGAACTGATAGGGATCATGCATCAGCTTCTGCCCAATCCATAAAAAAGGAGACCCCACAATAAGCGCCAACTACTGTTGGATAAGCCTCCTCAACATCGCATATAAAGTTCCATTGAGCGTATTGTGTGAAAGATTAAAGCCCACCGTCAACAAACTGATTGGACTTTATCAGTTTGGCTTTAGACCTGGGGGCCTATTCTGTAACTCGATTCGAAAATCAGTTTACTCGAATTCAGTTTTTTTATACTCTGTAACTCGATTTTCGGATTTTCAAGCCAATTTTCGAATAAAATATTCGTAAGCTTTTGCGTTGTAGAAAGCAAAAACGAATATTGTACGTATTTTTTCTGGCACAGGGTGGTGCAACTTGCATAATGATAAAGTATATCCGAATTTCGAATAGAACACATTTTCGAATCGAGTTACAGAATAGGCCCCCTGGCAAATCAACAACCGACCAGATTTTTACCATGCGCCAAATCTTGGAAAAGACCCGTGAAAGGAGAACCGACACACTCCACCTCTTCGTCGATTTCAAAGCTGCTTTCGACAGCACGAAAAGGAGCGGCCTTTATGCCGCGATGTCTGAATTTGGTATCCCCGCAAAACTAATACGGCTGTGTAAACTGACGTTGAGCAACACGAAAAGCTCCATCAGGACCGGGAAGGAACTCTCCGAGCCGTTCGATACCGAACGAGGTTTCAGACAACGCAACTCCCTGCTTTTGGAGAAAATAGTTCGAGCTGCAGAACTAAATAGAGAAGGTACCATCTTCTATAAGAGTGTACAGCTGCTGGCGAATGCCGATGATATTGAAATCAAATGCGTCGTTAGTTCTGCTTTCTCCAGACTGGAAAAAGAAGCACAGAAAATGGGTCTGGAAGTGAACGAGGGCAAGACGAAATACCTTCTGTCATCAAACAAACAGTCGTCGCACTCGCGACTTGGCTCTCACGTCACTATTGACAGTCATAACTTTGAAGTTGTACATAATTTCGTCTATCTTGGAACTAGTAGCAACACCCCCAACAATGTCAGCCTGGAAATCCAATGCAGGATTGCTCTTGCCAACAGGTGCTACTTCGGACTGAGTAGGCAATTGAAAAGTAAAGTCCTCTCTCGACGAACAAAAGCCAAACTGTATAAGTCGCTCATAATTCCCGTCCTGCTATATGGTGCAGAGGATTGGACGAAGACAGCAGCCGATGAGTCGACGTTACGAGTTTTCGAGAGGAAGGTTCTGCGAAAGATTTATGGTCCTTTGCGCATTGGCCACGGCGAACATCGCATTCGATGGAACGATGAACTGTACGAGATATACGACGACATTGACACAGTTCAGTGAATTAAAAGACAGCGGCTACGCTGGCTAGGTTATGGTGTCCGGATGGACGAAAATATTACAGCTCCAAATCCAAATACTACTCGTAAGAAAATACAGACTTGGTCGTTCCTTTTAAATTTTGCATTGTTCTATGCAATGCTTCAGAAATATTTGTCAGCTATTCACTCATCTCAAATTCAACCCTTTCTTATTCTATTCTATTTTATCTATTTTGGACATTACTACATATTACGCGTGTTTACGATATATTGGCTTATCAAAACATATCTCAGCTTGTATATTGACCTAGAACCATTGCCTGCTCATCGTTATTCCTTTTTAATTCACAATAGTTCAATTTTTTTCAGAAAACAGTAGTTGGTAGTAACGAGTGTTGGAACTTATAAAGTAACAAAGCGCTTCCCGCTAGTTCGGTGGGATGCCTGAAGGTATGCGCCCCCAAGTGATTAAGTCTTGACCTCCCTAACGCAAGACAGCCACGAAGGAAGTGTTGAGTTGTTTCCACCTAATATTTTTCAATACAGCTTTTGCAGAAGGCGTCTGGTAGGACAATGGCGTGTTACTAGCCTCTAAAGTAGAGAAAGGTTGCCTTACTGAGGGCAAAGAGATCACTAGATCTCATGCGAACGATCTTGGGACAAAATACTTTTTCGACAGTGTGTGTAAAAGTTGTGGCCCAGCAGTAATAGAATAGGATACGGAACAACAGATCCACTCCTATTCTACCGATAGCGGTTCTAGGGTGCCTCTCCTTGCTAGCTCATGTTTTCTGCGATTCCGCTGTGGTCTTGCACTCATATCATTCTTATGAAAAAGACACTCGATGCTATTGATAGCGAGGTTAGGTCTTCGATCAACTCTGAGTTCTCTCATTGTTAATGAGTGCAAGGCTGGAATCACCGCTCTGCTATCTGAGTCGATGGTCACTCCTCTGAAGGAGGCTGCACTCCGGAGTAGTAAATCTACTGCTACCTTAATGGCTCCAATCTCGGCCTGGAAGACACTACAATACTTAGGAAGTTGGAGAAACTGGTGTTGAAAGAGAGCTCCTGACAGTAGACCCGTTCACCTTTGACCCTTTCGTGAAGAAGCTCACTGTCCCTTTTCTCCAACAGCTTCTTCCCACCCATAACTCCCTCGGTATATGGGTACAGAAGGAGCCGCCAGAGTTCGGTTTAGCGACTCCATGATCCAAGTGATCAGACCCGCAGCAGCCTGTTCTTTTGCAAAGTTTAACAATAATTAAAAAGAAATGACAACATCTGCAGGACCTATAAGCTTTAATTCCAGCAGACTGTTATTACTTTTATGATAACATACATTTTGAATAATTAGTTATTTAATAAATAATAATTAAACATTATCCTCATTTTCTAGCTTGATATATTTAAATTTTTTCTAGTGCTTATATTAATAATAAAAATAACATGAAATATGAAAAACTTGCAACTGTTCTTATTTAAAATTAAAAAAAAGTATTAAAATTCAATTTTTTTTTTTTTATTTATTTTTTCCTTATCTTGATGTTTTTTCGCTTAGTTGTAGCATTTTGTCAAAAACGTAGTTTAACATAACTCGCGAACCACTATTATCTATTTTTCCAATCCATTAGACGGTTGTAGCAGCTTTTACACACTATATTTGGTACCCAATTTTCGTTCACTATAACATAAGAAAAAATTTAAAAGGTCATAAAAAAAAACTGACACATACGAACGCCAAACACTTTGAGGGTTTTACTATACTGACCTAGTACCATCACCCTGACTTGGAATTTCTCACCCCCCAGATTAGCTGTTGCACTGTGTAATTATCATGACGCGATAACAGTATCTATGACGGCATTTTTCTTGAAGAAATATGGACCGATGATTCCACCAGCTCACAACCCACACCTTACCGTTGTTCTTTTCTGGATTAAATGCCATCTCTTGAATCTGTTCAGGTTGCTCTTCGTCCCAAATGCGGCAATTTTACTTGTTTACATACCCATTGAATCAGAAATGGGCCTAATCGCTGAACAAAATTTGGCTAGGAAACGTCAAATCTTCTTGGGACTATTCAAGAGCCCATAGAGCGCAGCGATGTCACTTGGAAAGGTCGAGCAACTCCAATTCTTGCAAAAGCTGTATTTTATACGCTTTCAGTTTAAGATCTCAACGTAAAATACGCCAAGTCGTTCCACACGTCAGACCGAGTAGGTGCGAATGACGCCTACTTTAACTCTCCCCGGTCTTCATGTACACTCTCAGCAATGGCTGCTATATTTTTTTTTACTTCGGTCGAATATTATCTTCACGACTCAGGCGCCAAAACTTAAGGCTATTGAAAAAAGTACCTCGACTTAGATAACCCGTCATAATAGTAAAGTTAACCAAATGTTTGAAAATCTTTTCAACCTTTAATATTTACTTTATCCACATATGTATGTGCACCGTTATTAGAAGAACACGCTTACTCAATTTTATTAAAATAACTTACTTGTATCTAACCAGGAAAGGACTCTCTGCATGAATTTTAATTACAATATGTAACTCAGTCATTTACAATTGTGTTATATAAGAAGTAGGCGTATTTGTTGTCCAATTTCGCACTGCAATACAGAAATGTATACCGAGTATGGTTGAAATTGGTCGAGTTGTTCCCGAGATATGAGATTTCAACTGAATGTGGGGGATGCATCGCTTATATAAAGCTATCCAGTGGCATCCCTGATGTAAAATTTAATGCCTCTGACGCACGTAGTTACTAATTTATTGCACTTTTACTGGTTTTTAACAAAATTGTTATAACTAGGAGGAGTAGACGGTGTTATAATTCGAATCACCTATTTTCACAAAATAGATAGGAATGTCGTAAATATTCGTTGTACTAAATAACTACCTTATATCTTAATTTGGAGTTATAGTACTCTATATACGACACTTTCTGGGAGGAGCAATGGAGCGATTCAGTCCATTTGCAATACCAATTCTGCTTGGGTGCCAGGGAACATGTATATGCCAACGGGTTTCCGCTCTCATTAAATGCTTCAATTCATCATATTTAGGAAAATTAATCCTTCTAATTGATTTGCCTACCTGAACATTTTGGCGTTATACTATATTAAAAAAATTTTATTATTTCTTCGAACGCATTTATATGTACATATTTTCTATGCAATTTTTTAACGCCAAAGTCAAATACCGTCTTATTTTATGGAATATTTAATTTTCGTCTCTCTATTTGACTTTAAGTATATTGATATACATAAGTTTGAGCATCTACCCAAATTATGAACACATTCAAAACTATACAAAAATTTTAAATTCCTAGGTGTTGTATAAGGTAATCATAGAGAAATGTAGCAATTATTAGGGTAGGTATTTTATCAATGTAATGTGATTATTTAAAAACATTTTCTTTATGAACATACCTGACTTGAATTTTTGGACTTTTCGTATTTGATTGGAAGATGTCCCGTTTTGGGAATTCTGTGATATATCATCGATTAACTGAGTTCTATTCGAATCATTGAGTTTCAAAGACTAAAATAATTATTTTAATATTTTATGTATGAAAAAAACATTTTATTTGGTCATACCTCAGAAAATTCCAATGGATACATCATTACTGGCTCGCCTCTGCTAATTTCAATTAAATAAGGAGACATGATTTTAGCCTTTGACCTCTGTTTTGCATCAAATATTTCATCCAGTATTAGAAATTGGTCGACCTTTTTAAGGTTAAAACTGGGGTTGACACGAATGTTTACCAACAAATGCCTCCGAATTTGTTGGTAGTTTTCCAATTGCTCTCGGTTGTTCTCCTTAAGTTTTTTTGAGCACTCCAATAGTGCAGTAGTAATAATTGGAACTGCCTCCGGAGTCATAGAATAAGGTTCTATGAAACTACGTTTGGATCCATTAACCTTCTTAGACAATAATAATAATACCACCAATATTCGGCTTGTTATTTCCATTTCAGTTTTGAAATAGCTGAACATAAAAATAAAGAAATTATTTCTATACTGATTTTTGAATCAATGTGATATCTGTACTCACATAAAGTAATAAATAGAGTCAATATTCGAATGCTACTAAATAAAAATTGAAAACAGAAAAGCCGAAAAAGTTTTTTCGTATTTTGTCAGTGCCACCAATCACATTGTGTCATATCATATACATAGTTTTGAAAAGGTTAGATACATTTAACCAAAAAATTAAATTCGGGGAAGTTGAAAAAAGTTTCAGTTGTTCAAGAATGAGTGAAAATAATGAGGAAATTCGCTATATTTTGAAATTTGTGTATAAAAAAGAGAAGAATGCCATGCAAGCCAATGAAATTTGTGAAGTTTACGGAGACGATGGTGTATCAATTCGTGTAGCACAACAATGGCTTTTTCGCTTCCGTTTTGGAAATTTCGAAAATGCGGTTTACACGGATGGAATTATGTCTCCAGCGTAAAAATGGCAAATGGTGGTCGACCAAAATGGTACATATTTGTTTATTTTTTTATTAGTATAAATTTAAAAAAATAAGTTGAAGTTTGATTAGCAATACGAAAAGACTTTTTCGACTACCAAATTTTTATTTGAACCGAACGTTCATTCAATACAAGCCACATTCATAGAGTGTTGAAATTCGTATACTATATACATACATATGTATATTGTGGCTCCAGCTATAAAACGTCATTTTAGACTTACTGTTATAACTGTGACTAGATTAATACTCATCCATCTGAAAGTCCGAAATTATATGCGGCATATTCTAGAGAAAGATGCTTCTGGTTTTAATTAAGTTACCTATAATGTTTCACGCCTATTGGCTAAAGTTTACATCGCATCCCTTGAAACCTTCTTTTTGTCCTAGTTTGGAGGTTAGTTGTACTACTTTATACTTTTTCGTTGATGTTTTTTGAGCTCACTGTCAGCAATCCCGTCGGAATGTTCTGAGAGCGATATTTAGCGATTGAAAAGTTATTGGAGAATTTTCCCTATACACCCTACAAAGGAAATTTTACCAGATTCTGTGAGGAGGCGAAGAGTCGGCGTCAGCTGCTAGTATCCAAGCTAGATCTTGAAGGTAACAACTTCAATTGCCTTATTTATGTAAAAGCAATTAGGGGGGTTCGCGAATTGCAACCTGAATTTTGACTCTTCGTAACATTCCAGATGTGATAACATTAATTAACATAGTACAAAAAGCGGGAAATTATGAAGAACTCGCTAACTTTGTTAAAAACAAATAATCTAAAAAAGAAATGAAAATAAAAACCGATATCCTGATTGGAGCACATTTAAAAAGGATGCACCTAATAATGCTCACTATCAACCTATATATCCACAATATCTTCAGCCATTACAGTTTAATTTTAACCAATACCACTACCAACAAAGACAGGTTTATAAGTTTATAAAGTTCTAATAAAAAACTTAGTACAGACGATCCTAACAGATATGTGATCGCCAACAACTCTTACTCGAAACAAACTATCAAGCGACATAGCCCATCAGGCAGCTTAGCAAAGCTGCAAAAAAAAGTTCTATTGATGAGCTTAGATTACAACACGAACATTTTTTTTTGAACCAGAGTACTTCGACTACAACTAATACCCAGGCCAGTATAACAGTGGACAACAAAAGGAATTACCCCACAAAATCAAAATAATTTTTTATTCAGTGCAAATTTGGAATTGAACTATATCAATATTGCCGCACAAGTCATTATTCCATCGACTGCAAATTCGCTGTTGGCAATTCGCAAATGACCATGTCGAAGGCATTTCTGAAACCGAAGGAAAGAAACCGAGTAACGAGGCTTCTTCTTCTTCGTTTAGAAGAGCGCGCCAATCGTTTCTTCTTTTAGCAATTTAAAGCCAATTCCAGATACGAAATGTAGCCAAGTCCTTTTCCATCTGATCTCTCCAAACCGGTGGAGGTCTTCCTCATTCCTTGCTTCCGCCGGCGGGTACTACTGTCGAATCTTATGTACGACATGATCTAGCCAGCGCAGCCGCTGTCTCGTAATTCGCTGAACTATGTCAATGTCGTCGTATAATTCGAACAGCTCATCGTTCCATCGAATGCGATATCTACCGCACATACTTTCCCTCGAAAACTCGTAACGTCGACTCATAAGATACTGTCACCGTCCATGTCTATGCACCGTATAGCAGGACGGAAATAAAGAGCTGCTTTTGACAGCAGCAAACACGAGCTGTCTTTATGCCGCGATGTCTGAATTTGGTATCCCCGCATAACTAATACAGCTGAGTAAACTGACGTTGAGCAATACCAAAAGCTCCATCAGCATCAGGAAGGATCTCTCCAAGCCGTTCGATACTAAACGAGGTTTAAGGCAAGGCGACCCCCTATCGTGCGATTATAATTCGAACTGCAAAACTTAATCGAGCAGGTACAATCTTCTATAAAAGTGTACACCTGCTCGCGTATGCCGATGGTATTGATATTATTAGTCTCAACGCGTCGTTAGTTCTGCTTCCTCCAGACATGATAAAGCAGCCAAGAAAATGGATCTGGCAGTGAACGAGAGCAAGACCAAATATCTCCTGTCATCAAACAAACAGTCGTCGACCTCTCGACTTGGTTGCCACGTCACTTTTGACAGTCATATCTTTGAAGTTGTAGATAATTCCGAACATCTTGGAACCACCATTAACAGCGACAAAAATTTTAGCCTAGAAATTTAACGCAGAATATCTCTTGCCAACAAATGCTTCTTCAGACACTTGTAGGCAATTGAGAGGAAAAGTCCTCTTTCGACGAACAAAAACCAAACTCTATAAGTCACTCATTATTCCCGTCCTGCTATGTGGTGCAGAGGCGTGGACGATGACAACATCTGATGACTCGACGTTAGGAGTTTATGAGATAAAGGTTCTGCGAAAGATTTATGGTCGTTTGCACTTTGGCCACGGCAAATATCGCATTCGATGGAGCGATGATCTGTATGAGATATACGACGATATTGACATAGTTCGGCGCATTAACAAACAACGACTACACTGGCTAAGTCATATCGTCCAAATGGACGAAAGCACTCCAGCTCTCAAAGTATTCGACGCAATCTCCGCCGGGGGAACCAGAGGAAGAGGAAACCTCTACTCCATTAGAAAGACCGGGTGAAGAAGGACCTGGCTTCGCTTAGAGTTTCCAATTGGCGCCACGTTGCGAAAAGAAGAGAAGACTTTCGCGCTGCTGTTAATTCGGCAATAATCGCGTAAGCGGTGTTTACGTCAGTAAAGAAGATGAAAACGAGGATACTAGGTCTAAGACTGGATGTCTTGTGCTCCTTGAGCCATACGTTAAAGAATCCTTTCTGATCACTCCCAATTTAATGCCGCTCAAAAATTTTTATATATACATATACTATATATAACTCATAGACTGACAGACACATAAGGTTAGTTAGAAGAACGAAAACTATTATAATGTATGTAGTAGTATTATATGGAAGTTGGGGTAGTATCGACCCTATTTTATTTATTTTTCGCAATACCACGTACTATTAAAATATCACTTACTAAAAAACTAAACATATAGAGTAAAGTCAGCCCGAAGTCCGAAAATCCTGATATTAGTTATATGGGGATGTTTAAATGAGTTAAACCTCCCCCTATTCTGCCTGGGAAAAACTGGCGGACCCTAGCAAGACACAGATTAATACACCACAGAAGATGAAACCATAACAGAACACAACACCAACTCAACTCACTACACCAGTACACCAACCCACTCAACAAAAAGGATGGGCATCGGGAGGGCAGATTCATACTTTATACATCGTTACGAGTATCCGTACTTACATTCGCATTCAAATTTTCCGTTTTCAACATACGCTCCCGTTTAAGTCGATTACTTAAATAATTAAAACACTTAGTTCTAAGGAAAACAATACTTGTATAAAGTTAAAGATTTCGTATTAAACAATAGAAATTCAATTCAGCAATATTTTGCAAATAAACAATATCAATGTTACTTTATATAGTTCATTTCCAAAAATTACAACAACAACACATTTCGTCGACACTAAACCAGAGCGGAAGCCGTGCCGCTGTAATGTAAGCCGTTTCTTGACCAACCTGAGGTTTGCACTGACTATTGCTTACGTTTTCATAACTGAGTATATAGAAATAAGTACCACAAGGTGCGTTCCAAAGTAATCATAATGGTGCCCTGGTGACGCCATCTACATTTCAAATGTCTTTCATGACATTTTATCTAGTGGAAGTGAAGTTATTACATTTTAAGTGTCAGTATGTTTGTGTTATCGGTGCGAAAATGAGCCACCATTAAATTTTGTTTTTAAATGGGTAAAATCCGTGATCATCGGAAATTCCATCGAAACTGTGCATGAATTCTTCAAAAATCAACCGAAATCATTATAGAAATTCATGGAAATGGAATTGAACATCTCCAAAACATCGATTTATCGCATTTGGGCTTACGAAAGGTGTGTGCATGGTTTGTTCCGCTCAAATTGACTGACAACCAAAAATTGCTCAGAATCCAACACTCGAAGGACATCATTAAAGAGCTTATTTGACCAAAAATTACATTTCAACCGCTAACCATTTTCCTTATTCAACTGATATGCACCGTGCGACTTCTTCCTTTTCAGAAAAATGCATTTGCCCATGAAAGGAAGGCGTTATGCAGACGTAGAGGCAATTCAAACGACTTACACCGGCATACTGGCGGCCATACCGACCAACGAGCTAAAACACTCGTTCGACATGCTTTTGGACCGTGCAAAAAGCCGTATTGAAGCAGAAGGAGACTATTTTGAATAAAATAAATTGATTTTGCCGAAAAAACCATTTGTTCTGTTTGTTCTTTCAAAATCCTGTTTACTTTGGAACACACCTTGTAGTAAGTAAGAATTCGTACGTACATATGTACGTTAATAGTAAATAAGCAAAATTTTGTATAAAAAGGAAATTATTCAATAAAGTAATCGAGTTCAACTTTGCAATTCATTCATTCTTGTGAAAAACTGTATTTAACATTCATAGTATCGTACCGTACTCCGAAATTCCAAAAATTAAAATAAAATAAATGAAACAAAACAGTTTCTAAATTACATAATTCGGCAAATCACATTTTTTAGACTACAATTCAAAATCTGTAAACTAATAAAAGTAAAATCCACAAGATATACTATACATACTCAAAATTGACAATTCGGTAACCTGGAAATTATTCACGGCAATCGATAGTTATATACTTACATACATACATGAGTATGCAAAAACTATAACATGCTCTGAACTATTAAAAAGTGATACCAATACACCACAAATACTTGTTTTATATAAAAAGTAAAAACTGGTCCGTGGAGTCTCAACGCGCGGAAGAAGTGAAACTTCTTAGTGATATTCCAATAAATGCATATCATTTTGTATGAAAGAAAACTAGCGAGAGGGAAAGGTTAAAAATATGGTGGAGTGGCCAACACTTTCTTAAATTCATATTTTATAAATTTATTATAAAGCTAAGTCAAAATCAATTATCCTCTCTGGGTTCTGACGGATTGATATCTATAATATTTACAATTGGATTATGATAACTAAAATACGATATGAAATGTCTTGTATCTATATTTCTCGCGAATACCGCATCAATAATCGTACCTCCTTTTGTCGTAAGATCATTTCTTCCATTGATCATTTCTAATGAAAATTTCTTTCTGAGGAATGCCAGTAATGGTTCAGTTTCTGGCAATGAGAAATTTACATTCAAATCTCCCGCAAGGAGTACCGGTTGTTTGCTATACTCTACTGGTTCTCCGACAATATCTGCAAAAGCTTGCGAACCTGCAGTTGACAACGGTAATAAAGCTTTACCGATGAACAATTTTATATCTCTCGTCGATGAATTTGGTGATTTATATATGGCAATTAAATTAAATTTTTTACTATTATGATTATCGCTAGGGTTCATTTTGCATTCTATCGCACACAAATCGCCAATTCTTGTTGATGTTGATATCGGCACATCAGCATCACTCGCGTAAATGAGGAATGAGAATTGCTCATTGTAATAAATAGCAACGCATGAATTTCTTGTTGAAATCTTACAACGAAATCAAAATTTGGTACGCCTACAAGGCTCGTTATCGTTCATAAATGTTTCTGATAACATCAAGATGTTTGACCGTGTAAACACTCTATCTGAGAAATCATCAACATGAGCACGAAGACTTTGACAATTGAATGATATTATTGATAAACATTTTCTTGTGCTAAGGAACTCGAATAATTCTTTTTCTAAGGTGATAATTGGATTTTGACGTAATTTTATCATTTCATCTCGCAAAGCGCGACATGACCTATCATTGCTTCCAATGCCCTGATACAATTTTTTCTGTTTGTTCACTGGGATAATGTAAACTTCATCAATGGCAACAGCTCTTGACAGTTGAAATTGAACTTTTTCATAATAGTAAACAATTTCATTGAAAGTTCCTCCTTGTGACTTGTGAATTGTCAATCCACAAGCTGGTGCGAGTGTAAAGTGGTTTCTCTTCCCATTTTCGATTTTCGTTAGAATGGTCGAGAAAACCACATTTGCTTGACGCATGACTTGTGTGAGTTCATGCAGTTTGAATGAACGCCAAGTTTGCGATCCAATGTAATGTTTCGATTGTTTGAAAATTGGTGTAGCTTTCACTGGCGGGAGTTGTCTCAAATCCCCAACTAGTGTCATGTCCAGTCCCCCGAAAGGTGCATCTGAATTACCTGTTATTATTTTCAATCTTCTGTCGACTCTTTCCAGAAGCTCTGCTCCAACCATACTAACTTCATCGATTATAATCAGGCGAATGCTTCAGCACTCAAAGCATTATCTTTACTGGTGGGCAACGACAAAGCAGTATGAATGGTGGTACCGTCGATTGCCACTGCAGCTTTTCCTGTCGAAGTACATGTGAGATATGCATTACAGTGTGCGTTGTTGGTTGCATATTTATTATAAATTTCCATGATGAGCCGAATTAAAAAAGTTTTTCCACATCCAGCGGGATCTGTCAGAAATACTAACAATGGTTGAAGTTGTTTCGATGTTGAATGATGGATAGCCTGTAGTAAGATGGATCGTTGTCCGATATTTGTTGTTCGCACAAATTCAAAAAATTGTGCATTCGGCATTAAATTTTATCTTCGCTTCGCTATTGCTTGGAGTCTGTTCAAGGTTGCTAAGCGGAGATCATCGTTGACGTTTGAATTAGGATCTGCGTACATTTCATCGAATGAAAGTGGCTGAGGAACTACTCCAATAACATCTTGATTGTCTTCTTGCACAAAATTTTCTTTCTCACGATACAACAGATTATGCGAACATCTCATAGTTTCTTCAATGTTGATGTTGGACTCGAATTCCTTGCGACGCTATAGAATAATGTTCTCATTGTCTGCATAAATTTGAAGGAATCAGGTCGTAAAGTAGTTCTGTCGCTTAGTTGCGGAAGGGAATATGCAGCGTAACCATCTCTCTTTTGTACTCTTCGGATTGGGTTGTCATATTATAATTTGTATATCTTATAACATGGTGTTTAGTCAATTTCTTCTATTCGTTGTCGGCGTTGCATTTGTATTGCGCACAAAACTGGACCAGAGTTATTTCGTTCAATTCCTCAGGTCGTTGCTCGTATTTGTCGAACACATTATAGTTCCAAATGTCTGTGGATTCGTCATTAAGCTCCGCCAATTCTTTGCGTGCTTTTTTCAATCTCTGTCGGTCTGTCGGCCACGACGTTGGGATGAATATTACCGATCTAGAGGCTTCAGACATTGGTTTACGAAGTAGCCACCAAGCTATTTCTTGGCTCGAAATCTCTACTGATTTCTCTTCATTAATTTTTCTCTGTAAATTACTGATCCCTCGGTTAGATTTATTAACATAGTCCACGAGGTACGTCGCGCAGGAATATTCGTCTAATATGAACTGCGAATCCATATTTGATTTTAAAACAATAAATAAGAATGAGTTGAATCGATTATGCCATTTCTCCGCTGGTGTTCTTTTCAAGAAAATCCGTGGCCGGATAATTTCCACAGAAAGTATTTTATAGTACTCTTCATCCGAAATTATATTGTTGCTTTGATAGAAATCGTCAATGTCGTTAATCGGCTATTTCGTATTGAAACCTTAATTTCATGTAATGACTGGCGTAACTGACGAAATTTGGGTCTTCTTTCTTCATAGGGACGAGTATTTGTGGGGACTGAGAAGGAAGGAAAGGTGCTTCAAATCGACATTTTTGTGGCTGGTTACCTCTTACTTTTTATAACACGTAAATGTGTGTTTATGTGTCTGCAATTTGATGTTTCCTGATGCTTCAGATGTGAATACTGCGATTAAAATGTCGATCAATGATATCGCACTTTCTCTGTCTTCCTCCAATGGGCGCTTCTGTGCGTTCTCCAGCCAGAGTATAATACGGACGTGAGGACTACCACGATGTTGAAATTCGATTCGCTTGAATCTATGTTGTGCAAATGTGGATGCTTTTTTGCTTTGTAGGAGACTCATTAACGTGTGCACTAATTTGTCGAAATAGATGGCGCAGGTTACAACGTCCTCTTTGATTAACTCTGGTCGAGACCAACGGTCTGATACACTTAGTCGAGACCAATGATGCTTGGTTAGGCCAAGTGGTGTTTACATACATTTGTATGGAAATACGTGTTGTATTTACGCTCATATATGTACAATATAGAGACATTTTTGAAATTCCTTACCTCTCGATTTGGTTGAAATTAAATTGACTGCCTCGTTCGTGCTTGGCGTGGCAATAACGTTCACAAAAAATGTAACATTTTCAGAAAAATTACATTTTTCTTAACCCTTGAATACAAATATTTCAAATACACTTTGTATGGAATGCAAAGCCTAACACTGCCACTTTAAATCAGCAGTAATTTTCAGCAGCTTTACAATTACACTTAATGGCACTTAAATTGATTAAGATATAAAACTGTATAGCAACCAACTTTTTTTTTTAATCCTTACAACAAAGTTTTACATGAAATTTTGCTGCGGTTTTTCTTTTTTTGCTCAAAGTTTAAGATTAAGATTTTATGGTGTTTGTTGGATAAAGAGCGATATTTAGAAAAAATAATATACCCTTAACAAACAAAAGAAAAATAGTCAAATCTTATCAATAAGTCGCGAGTCTATTTTATTGGCTACTAGTGTATTTATCAATACATATTATTATTAATTATATTTTGTATTGCTTTCAGTTGCTTTTAACAAATTCGAGTCTTTTAAAAATGTGCTTAAGGCTTCATTAGAGGCAAATGTTAAATTACAAGTTATAATCAGTTCATTTTTTATTAAGTGTATATGAGATCTATTTCTTTCATCCCTCCATTTTATGTTAGCAATTGAAAATATTCTTTCAGAAAATGCGGAGGATGCTGGAATGGAAAGCAAAAGCGAAACAATTTTCTTTAAATTTAATAATTTATTGGTTTCGTAACCAAAAAATTTATCTTGCATCCTTTGATTGAGCTCAAACTTCAATTTTTCCATTGCTCCATACAAATCAAGCACTGTTGTGTCATTTCTTTCCAGTTTTTTAATTGTTTTGTCGAAAACATTCAAAACTTGGCTGACCATATTTAAAAAAACTTTAACTTGTATATTTAAAATATCTTCTTCAAGCTTTAAAAGTTGACGAATTTGTGTTGGGCATTTATCATCCAGTTTGCGAAAGTAATTCGTTATGGGAGTCCAATTCATTAATATACATATGATCGACTGCAGGCAACAAAGAGAGCCATCTTGTTCCTATGTGACGCTTAATCTCATGCCATTGCCCATTCACTTCTGCCACGAATTTTTTAAGCTCCTCTCTTCTAGAGGCAGAAACAGAGAAGTGGCTGTATATTTTAAGGATGATGTTTTCGACATCGCAATTTAAAAAGTTCATTCCGTATTTGACATTGTTGTGAACAATGTGTGCATGGCAATTGCCTTTTATTAAATGTGGCACTATTTTCTCAATGTTTGTGAAAAGCAAATGGTTTTTTCCAAAATTAGCATTTACGTTGTCGCCACTAAGCGCAATTATTTTATCAAGTGATAGATTATTACGCGTTAACGAATCTTTTACTGCTGTGAGCATTCCATCTGCTGATTCATCTGGATTTTCATAAAAGTCTAAAAGCTTTTGCTGGATTCCTGCTTTTGTATCGAAGTACTGAATAACAAGAGGGAATAGTTCTACATTTTTTCGGTTTGACGCGTCTATTTGCAATGCAAAAAATTCACTTTTATATGTGTCAGAGCTTGTTTCAATGCATATGGGCCCAGAACATTTTCGGCAATTGCTGCTTGTTTCGTTCGACCCAATTGAATGGTTTTAGCATTTTTAGATTCGGAATAAAGTAATTTATTAAGTTTGGCACCGCAATCTGCACTGTTACATATATGAAAGGTTGTGCTTTACTGTATGGTAAACTAAGGCTAACTCAGCAGCCGTTGTTTGTTTAGATTCGTTTGATTCAGCAGTACCCAATCGTAGAAAATTATATAAATTGAAGATTGTTGCGTAATTTATAATTTACTTGCGTGGATGTTAGATTCACTATGCTGTTTTATATAAAAATAATGATAACTTTAAACTAAAAACCACGTATTAAGCAATTTTGAATCTTACTTGACCTATGCCACTTTTATCAATTGAAAAAGTTATTGCACAGATAGAACATTTTGCTTTAAACTGATCTTCATCTTTTCATGCCATGGAAATTTACTTTTCCATTCGTTTTTAAACTTTTTCAGTCTTTTTACTTTAATTTTTCTCTGTTTTTTAGGTGTTTCATATAATATGCTGCAATCTCTTGAAGACATTCTTAAAATTTACCTGCGAAAAACAGCTGATTGAGCTAGTGCCTAAAATGCTTTATCGATATGTTAGATATTCGCAAATTCAAACAACCTTTTATGCACAGCTTTATCAGCCGATTTTCGCAGTTGCGAAAAAAATAAAAAAATTATGCATGAATAGGGATTAAATTTTTTAGAAAAGTATGAATTAAATTGCTTAGAGTATAAATATAATATTTTAGCGTACTATATTTATTGTGAACAGTATATAGCATTCAAGCGAAAATATAGTACAATACTATAAATATAGTACGTCTGGCAACCCTAGCTGTGACCAATAATATTTAGAATTCGGTATTGATCTTAGAAATGCCAGATTTGTGTCGAGGCAATTGTGGATATACTCTTCCGATTCTATTTGTTGTCTCGTCACTCTTGTGTCATTCCCGATCTGCAAGTACTTCCTGATCAATATTCTCAGGAAGGGTGGTTAAAACATGCTTGAACCACAGGCGATCACATATCGAGCAAGCAAATCCAAAACTATTATCCGTAAATTTTGCCATTACAAACTCATGTGCTTTTTTATGTTGTTGAAAGTGAGCATACGGAATTTGTGGATAATTTCTCACGTTCGGTAGCGGTATTATTGGTGTTTTGATCTATATCCTTATTTGTACTCTCGTTTCTTTGCCGTGATGGTGCGGCCCTTGCTAATTATCGCTGAGCTTTTTTCCGTGCTCTATACTCTCGCTGATATTCTGCTGCTGATTTCCTTCGTGGTATATCCCTGAAATGTATACCACTACTTGTAGAGGGTCTTGCAATCGTTGATGGATCAACACACGTAGAAGATCCAACAATCGTAGATGGATCAATGCACGTAAAAGGTCCAGCAATCATTGATGGATCAACATTGGTCGGAGGTCCAGCCGTCGTTAATCTATCAACACGCGTTGAAGGCCCAGCAGTGATCGGTGAATTGACGATTGAGGGCCAGCTATCTTTTCCAATTCATCCTTATCCCGCTCTGCTTTCTTTCGTGCTCGGTATTCACGATAATATTGTGCTGTTTTCCCTCCTCTTGAAACACGGGATGCACTGTCTTTTTCCGCTGTAAAATCAATTTGAAATCAAACCATTAAAATTTTTGCCAATCCAATTGATATTGGTTTCAAGAGGATTTAATCCACAAGATACATCTATTATAGACAATTGAAATATTCAAGAGAAACGTACCATCACATAACCTGGAATCCGCTGTGTTATGCGTATTATCACTGTCACTAATTTTATTGTTTGTTTGAATCACTATTCACTGTGTACTAATACTACAAATAGTACGTCAATATTATATAGAACACAAATTAATTATGGGAAACACTTTAATAACAAAACACGAAAATAAGAAAAGGAATTTTTGATACACAGGACACTTGATGCACTCACGCATAGGCACTAATACTATTCTTGGGAGCTGTTATACGCTACGTATATTGCAGTGATCGGCATTTCTTAGCACAATTGTGCAAACTAACTTCACACGTACGCTTACGCTCTATCGTTCAGTCGTTGTCGAGCCAGCAACGAATTAACATCACGTAAGACTATAGCGCAAAACCAAATATGCCCTGCAAGAAATATTTTATGATTCTAAATGCCTTTGGTGTCATTCAATGCCTTTTATGTTCCAAGTCTTTTAAAGATAATAGGGAATATATCCTTAAAAGACATTTTGTTAATTTTCATTATACTATTAATTATTTAGATTAGATGCTTAATTTTAATTCCAATTTCTCACTGGGCTACTTTTTTTTCGTGCTCACCAACACAGTGACAGATCCTCTCATGCCGACCACTGGTATATTGCCATAGCAGCACATGCGGCTGGCGATACTTTACTCTCATTCCCTCTCTCTCGCCGGTCTCTTGCTGCTCTTCTCCTTCCGAGTTGCGTTAATCGTTCAACGCTATTCCCCCTCCCCTGAAGCGTTAAATAAACGTTTAACGCAACCTTTTCCGAAGTCGCCAAAGAAGTTTCACTTCAAAATAAAAATATAAAAAAAAATTTTCTTCGCTAATGTGCAAAATAAAATTTAACATACAAGCATAATACATGCCGCGTTGTCTGTGTATATGTCACCACATGGTAACAATAAGGTCACCTTTAAACAGAAGGTGCATTCCATGAAAAAGTGGAACTCTGAACTGTTTTACAAATATGCATTTTTTTATATATTATTGCACGTACATAGTGAGATTATGTTCTCATCTAAAATAATTTACAAAAGTTGTAGTGAGTATGTCTCATTTTTTGTAAATACCGTTATTTATTGAGAGTAACAACAAGTCGGATTTTTATACTCTCGCAACAATGTTGCTAACGAGAGTATTATAGTTTTGTTCACATAACGGTTGTTTGTAAGTCCTAAAACTAAAAGAGTCAGATATAGGGTTTATATATACCAAAGTGATCAGGGCGACGAGTAGAGTCGAAATCCGGATGTCTGTCTGTCCGTCCGTCCTGTCCCGTCCGTCTGTCCGTGCAAGCTGTAACTTGAGTAAAAAGTGAGATATCATGATGAAACTTGGTACACGTATTCCTTGGCTCCATAAGAAGGTTAAGTTCGAAGATGGGCAAAATCGGCCCACTGCCACGCCCACAAAATGGCAGAAACCGAAAACCTATAAAGTGTCATAACTAAGCCATAAATAAAGATATTAAAGTGAAATTTGGCACAAAGGATCGCATTAGGGAGGGGCATATTTGGACGCAATTGTTTTGGAAAAGTGGGCGTGGCCCCGCCCCCTACTAAGTTTTTTGTACATATCTCGGAAACTGCTATAGCTATGTCAACCAAAGTCTACAGAGTCGTTTCCTTCAGGCATTTCCATGTACAGTTCAAAAATGGAAGAAATCGGATAATAACCACGCCCACCTCCCATACAAAGGTTATGTTCAAAATCACTAAAAGTGCGATAACCGACTAACAGAAAACGTCAGAAACACTAAATTTTACGGAAGAAGTGGCAGAAGGAAGCTGCACCCAGGCCTTTTTTAAAAATTGAAAATGGGCGTGGCGCCGCCCACTTATGGACCAAGAACCATATCTCAGGAACTACTAGACCGATTTCAATGAAATTCGGTATATAATATTTTCTTAACACCCTGATGACATGTGCGAAATATGGGCGAAATCGGTTAACAACCACGCCTTCTTCCAATATAACGCTATTTTGAATTCCATCTGATGCCTTCTCTGTATAATATAGTAGTAAACATTAGGAACCAATGATGATAGCGGAATAAAACTTTACAAAAATACGGTATTTGAAAAATATGTAAATGACGTATTATGAAATCTCGATTATCACTTTACCATGCGAGAGTATAAAATGTTCGGTGACACCCGAACTTAGCCCTTCCTTACTTGCTTCATTAGTCTTTACACAACTTTTTGCGAGGTCGCTGCCGCTATTGTTTATCAGATAGAAACTAGATTTCCGTCCTTAGTTATAGTGTATGGTCCGCTGTATTTAACTGCATACTAATTTTTTTGGTTAAGTGTTTTTTTGATAAGAAATTCATCATAACGGGAAGGTAAGTTTCGATGTCCCATACGTGACGCTTAATTCCTTTTTCTATTAATAATTGTAAAACAAGTCGACTATACAAATTGAATTTTTCTGTTAACAGCTAACTTTTAGCGGTCTAAAAACTGGTGAAACAATTTTGTTTGAAATCGCTTTGCTTACAATATATTCTTTGTGATAATAAAGTGTCTGTACGTGACGCCAAAGAATAAGTTATCTGACATCTTAAACTTTTACTGGCGTTTGTAATAAACAAAGCCCTTTTTTGTACTGCAAATCTCAATAACGCAAAAATGAGCGACCAGCAACCATCAACCGGTGCTAGCCGCATGCGAAAATTTCGAGAAAAGCAGAAGGAGAAAGATCCAAGCTTTACCGCTAATGAGACTAAAAGATTGCGTGAGCTTCGTAAACGAAAAGCAGAAAATCTTTCTCAAGGTGAGTTAAAAGCAATTTTACTTAAGAAAAGGGATAAGAAGAGATTGCAAAGGGCAAAACAGCGGATTGAACTTAAAAATCCTACTGATTCTCCTGTAAGTACTGAATCTCCGTACAAGTCGAAACAAACTTTATCTAGAGCGGTTCAAAAGGCTCTAAAAGCACTGCCTTAATCACCAAGAAAGAAAAAAGTGGTTTTTACAGAACTAGCGCGTAAAATGGACATTGCTCTAGCAGAAATCCCAAATATTAGCTCATCAGGTGACGATACACGTTATGACGATGTGAATCATTTTACTATCGTCCGGATATTGTGTATACCTGCCCAGGCGCAAATGATTTCATCGTTGTTTGGGAAAACGGTATTAAGAAGAAGTGTCAAAAGCATTATTTGACTTTGTACCTACGAAAAGCCTTTGCATTTTTAAAGAATTTTTTCCTAATATCGAAATTGGATTATCAAAATTTTGTAGTCTAAGACCGAAAAACGTTTTGCTAATGAAAGACACACCTTCAGACCAGTGCAAATGTTTAACTCATGAAAATTTTATGTTCAAATTGAAAGGTTTGAAACAAAATTATTGTAACGACTGGTGGACTATAATTTTATGTGATCCTTCTTTGGATTGGAAGTGCTGGAAAAATGAATGTGATACTTGTTCTGATGGCAAAAAATATTAATTTCTATGGATTTATGTACAATCTGTGTATGGAAAGAATGGGAAAAAACTCAGAAAATAAACTACGTTTAGTAAACCACGAAACAAGTTCAGGTGAACTTAAAGAAAAATTGATTGATTCTATCCATATTATGATGAATCATGTTAATTTAAAACGAGTTCAAGCCGGTGAATTTCAAAAAGACCAACGCAATGAAAATGTGCGAATCCTTCAAGTTGATTTTGCGATGTATTTTGGCTGTGAATACCAGAATGAAGTTCAAAGCGCACTCTGGTCACGAACAAGTGTTCTTTTATTTACTGCTGCAAGTTTTTACAAAGGCAATTGCCAAACATATCTTATATGCTCAGATGCAAATTCGAAAGACAAGGATACAGTTTTTGTTTTCATCACTAAGTTGTTTGACTTGATGCATAAAGAAAATGAAGACTTATCTTCAGCGGAAATTATTTGGAGTGACGGCCCTTCATCGGAATTTAAGAACCGTTATATGGTTAAACTAACATCAATGTTGAGCGAAAAGTACAAAAGGCCCTTTTATTGGAAATATTTTGCTACATCGCATGGAAAATGTGTGATAGACGGAGTTGACGGAAATATCAAAAGACTTGTAAGAGAGAAAATGATTAGCCAAAATGAACATGTTGTTGTCGAATCAGCCAAGGACTTTTCTGATTTAGCTTCTCATTTAGTCACAAAAACCCGTGTGATTTATGTGCCATCCTCTGAAACTTATGAAAGGATTAAAAGTGCATCGCCGTGGGACAATGCCAAAGCGATAACTGGAATTTCCAACTTCCATTTTATTAAAACTGTGGAGAAAGTTGTGGAGTGCAGAAAACATTGCCTTTCCCAAGACGAAACTGTATTTACATATTGATGTTTACATGTATTGTAGATTTATAGGCTAGCCAGTCAAAAACGCAGAATCGTGGGACGTGTCAGCTGGCACGACCTATCTTATGGGCGCGCAATGTAACTGCACAGTCAAAAACGCTACTCCCTTATCTCTTTGACGTGGATGACGTGAGAATTCACGACATTTGGATTTTTGTCGTGGAAACGTGTCAGCTGATTGCTCTCTCACAACGCAGGGTTGCCAATATCGACACTGTAGTAATTATAAACTTTTATAATTCAATATGTTTGAAATTTTCATAAAATAACTCAAAATCAGAGTCGAATGCTATTATTTATAAATATATAAACTATTTTTGATAGTTTGTTTTCAGTTTTGGTATTTTATATTTAGGCTGTTCACGGTAAGGTGGTTATCGGGTTATGTGCTTATTAGATTAAAAATAACCTCTATGCTCCGTGAGCACCCTATGTTGTATGGTTATTTGCTTATGTTTACACAAACAGCTGTTCATTGTTTACAATTTTAGTTCAATGAAATTTGATTTCGGCTTCCGTCCATTTTTCACCTCCTTTTCTCGCCGGCGCTTTCGTGTTTCTGTAGACACTAAAGTTAGAGTATAAATAAATGACAAATTGTACTTTGTGATTCTTATTTACTTTTGATAATTATTGATGCTTTTCCTTGCTTTTTATTTCGGTTTTAATTTGCTGATTGTAAACAAAAACCAGCTGTTAATAACAGATTTTCCAATAAGAAAATCTAAATGGAAATGCCATTCGCTTAGTTTTATTTATTTTTTGTGCTGCCATTTAGTAAAATTCCAACGACTTTCTAACACTGAAATAAGCAAATAACCACATAATCTGTAAACAAGGGCCTAGTTTGGTCAACTTTGGTTATTTTGTCATACCGCATTTTGTTGTTGTTCACTTAATCAAATAATCACATAACCCGATAACCACCTTATCGTGAACAGCCTAATTATAAAAAATTGTAATTGAAAACAAAGATGTGCTCAAAACTATATATGCGCATTGAGCAATGGCAACATTGTTCAAATGTAAACAAACAAAGATGGCTGATTTCTGCGTTTTTACCACGTTTTTGACTGTGCTCACATTTTGCCGATAAGGAAGGAAAAGGAAGGAAGGGAGTAGCGTTTTTGACTGGCTAGCCTTTTAAGTTGAACTATGTCCCGTACGTGACGCGACTTGTCTGTACGTGACAAATATATGTTTTTGAATTAAAAATTTGTGTTTAAATTAATATTTTTTTTCGCTAGTAGCAAGCTTGATTCTTAGTTATAATTTCCTTCGATGACACTTTTTGTATACCTGTAATATATTCGCTGAAATTTGAATAAAACTATAACGATTTCGAATGTTGGTTGACTTGATGTGTCCCGTACGTGACGTGGGTTGTTTGCATTTTTCTTCAGTATTTCATGACTCTTTTTTAATGTTTCTTCGCACTATTAAAGACTAGTATATAATCTATTAAATTAGAGAAAAAAATATATATATCTGATAAAACAATTAAGTGCTATATGTAATATAAACCGTAAAATTAGTTGAACTTGTCTGTACGTAGCAGTGGAATGCACTAGAAGTACATAACACATAACAACAATTTTGCGATCGGATTATCAACTACAACAATTCAATTAATAACATCGACTAGGGTAGACTAGTGAGAACCAACCGGCAATGGCAACTCATCCAAATAGTTTCAGTGAGAATCAACCAACATTGTAGTTGTCAGTGAGCGACATTGTGAAAGATGCACACAGAGTTCATGAATTCTGTGTATATGCCCTCTCTTCATTTTTAAGAGAAGTCGACGACATACTGGCAATGCTGTATACAGATCCAACAGCATGCGAATAAATATTACCGAAGGGTAATCTTTAATAAAATTCAAGGTAAGGCATTGCATACTATTCGTACTTTATCGTCAGATGCAAACTGGACCGAAATCTAAGCAACCCTAAACAGAGCTTTCGGCATTAAAGAAACATACCATAAACTTTACCAGCAAGCGTTTGCATTTCGACATACTAACAATAGAGTTTATTTTGAATTATTATTAAATATATTATACAAATTAAACGAAAAGTTTGAATACGATGTAAGTAAAAAAAATAGTATTTAGTTCTCTAAATAATGAAAAAATTACTTTAAGAACCTTTTTGAGTAAAATAGACGCCAATTTGGCTTCGATAATTATAAATAGGAACATAATTTGCTTATCATATGCTTATAATTTATTAGAAAGCTTAAGTTTAATTCGTAATCAGAATACGAGTAATAGTACTAATTTTAATGATGATTACTGTAACTATGCGAAACAAAGTAGACATGCAGATTCAAGTTACAACTATAACAGAGATCAACAAGAATATAAAATAAATCAACAACATTTGAAAAATCATAATACAAATTTTCAGAAATTCTAAACTGAAAATAGAAGTTTTTTTCAAAGGCAAGAGACAAAGAATTGTTCAGGTCAAATTAATAATAAATTTCGGTTACAAAATTCCAATCAATATAATAATACCTTAAATTTTAGAAAATGTGAGCTAATGAATAGATATTACACACCAGTTGATGAAATCGATAGAAATCAAGTTTCAAATTATGATATTATAGCCTCAAAGAAACATTACCCATAATAAAGCTACACATAGAAAATAATACTGTTTTATGTTTAGTAGATACTGGCTCAACGACTTCACTTCTGTTTAAATGGGTTAAGCATCCACCCCCTCTACTCGGTAAAACTGGCGCATATTAATGCTACAGTGCAATTCACCACAGCTGATGACACTTCAACGCAACTCACCACACCTGTGCTCCTACCCACTAAACAAAAAGGATAGACAACAGGAGAGGAGGTCTTTTCGTTCACATACTGCGCCGCGGCGACACCTTTAGCCAGCACCTACAATCAACAACATTCGTTTATACATTCGATTCGATACTACGCCGCACATCAACTTTCTTTTTTTTCGACACCAATCCCGCGCGCCGCAATTAGCATGGTGATCCCCATGATTTAATAATTGGAAATTAAATTTTTAAAACATTTAACATACAAATAAATTTTAGAATAACATTGTACAAAGTTAAAGATTATACCAATAAATTATATTTTTATTATCGCGGATATTTTTATTAAGTGTGATATGCCCATTTAAACTATCTCAACGTACATACATATATGCGCATAGTCATTACGAAAGTGTTTACAAACTAAACATGGTCCTTTGAGCCTTAACGAAAGCCACCTTTGGGTTTTAACAAACAAATTAAAAAAACTTTAGTGGCAGATGCAAAAATGAAAGTGAATTATATACATACATAAAGCGCCGTGGAGAAAACTAAAAAAAAAAACACGAAGTGCAGTGACTGAAACAGAACCAAACTAAAATAGACAAAACAAATTAAGATATACATACCTTTATGGAATATAGGAACAAAAGGAAGTGGAGTGTAGTACTCTGAAAATATATGTATACACATACATGCGTATACATATGTATTAGGGTGTATAAATGCAGTAAAGATGAACTAGCAAATACAAAAAGAAATCACAAGGAAAATCAAAATATTAACAGTTCCAACAAAAAAAGAAAGACAAAAAACAAGAGAGAGAATATCGGGCGCGAAACCACCAACCTACAAGTATATACATAAATACAACTAATACTATTCGGGCGCGAACAAAAAAAACACAAAACGAAACAAACGGGCGCGAACATTAAAACAAATATACATACATATAAACAACCCAACAGCACAAAGAGGTGGGCAGGCGGAGAACAAAAGCCGCACCGCCCTCCTGTAGATGATTTCACATATTTCTCGACTTACTCGACTGGCTTCAACCAAATTCCATTTAGAAAATTTTTATGTAATAGCCTTGACAGACGGCAGCGTTAACATGGATTAACTGCGCACTTAATCAGATCCAAATTTGTTGGTGACAGACGGCAGCTTTGCGAGTTTGAAACTCTCATAAACAGCTCATTGTCCTTTTTATAATATTTTCAATGAAAATTGATAGAAGATAAACATTACGGTTGTTAGCCGACCAATTTTTACCAAACCATTTTTTATTACAAAAGCATATCAACATATTATTTTTAAAACTGCATCATAACATAGAAGTTTTATTGATATTATATTGAGAATTTGATAAACAGCTGTCAGGGTTGCTTGTATTTCGTTCACAATAGATGAAAATTGGCCATTTTTAACAATGTTGCCAACGAAAATCTCATAAACTCCCTAAAATTTTGAGAGTTATTTTTGGATTCAGCAACGGAGTTAGATGTGGTAACTCCTGAATTAATCCCGAAAAATGCAATTAATCTGGTTTAACGCTGCCGTCTGTCAATGCTATAAGAGTGTGCGAACATCAGGCTGCAATCCTGCGTACTCCCTACATAGGGTTTGTCCGGAATGTAATAGGACTAAGTCGTTGTCGTGGTACTTTATCGAGTTTCACACAGAATTTAATCGCGTACCTCTGCTCTAACGAACGCTGCAACTTCGGTTTGGACTACTCACAGAAACACGTCGCGCGAAAATGTTTGTCCTGACTATCCAGGTACTCGGAGACAACTGACCAGCCGCTCGTTCGTTAGCTAGAAACGCCCTCTACCGAATCCGGTGCGTGCACACTACGAACTATCAACGAAAATCAGTCTTATTACTTTCCGGCCAAACCCTGTATAATACAAATTTAAATTGCACACGATTCTTTATTTTTTCAGAATAGTATTTTTGTCATCTTACATCCAAAAGTTGTCCCAATAGATAAATTTCAATTCGATTAAGAATTTATTTAGTAAAACAAGATTTTTATTTGGTATGGCTAATCGACCTAAATTGGCATTTTAATCGAGCAACAGCAGGTTAATTGATCAATATTTTTCATGAGCGGAATGGCCGAAACAGCTGATTTTAACCAAAAAATATTTTTTCACAAAAAAAGTAATGAATTAGTCTTTAGGTGCAAATGAATGTATCAAGATTAATATTATTTAAGGTAAACTGGCAATTAGATTTGAAAGAGACATTATTTGATATTTTATCGAGTAAACATTAATTTAATAAAAAACTTAAAATATGCACCTCCCTCCGCACAAACTCTAACCCTTTCAGTTAACAGCTGATTGCAGGATGATGTTATCGTCACTTTGTCCCATGATAAATGTTCGTTTTTAGCTGTTAACAGGGTGCCTGGTTAGTGGACGCTTAAAACCGAGTCGAGCGCCAAGCGCGTACGAAATCGCACACGTACCGCAGATTGAAAGCTGACCGATGACGAGCGCAAAGCTGATTAATGCGAGAAAATAATTTTGAAACGTTTGCTTAGTTCATTTTTATGTTGGTACGGTGATCTCATATTTTGCTAACGAGGCATTACAATTAATATTTTTCAAGGGAAAATTTATAAAGGGATGTTTTCTTTTTCTCACAAAACATTCTTTAATTAATTACATTTCTTGTTTTAAATAAAATTATATTCGAACTTAATCCTGTACATTTAAATAAACTGCACAAGCCCTTCTTATTATTATCACATTAAAAAGCAAATATGTACCAGCAAAGAACTTGCGGAACTCAACGTTGAATTTCGCATCCACTTTACGGTACCTAAAAACAATTGGCTTAGTGCTTCCAGTCTGCAGGCACCCATAGACGATTGCACAACAGCGAAAGTTTCATAAGACGCCGCTAATTAAACGTAAGTTAATAAAGGCAACAGTCCTGAAATTTCTGACCAGAAATATGACACCCGCAATAAACAAATGAGCGGATTCCATTGCATAGCCGGCAAACACAGCACATTTGCGTTGCTGCTATGATATAATTAAGTAATCCTATGTCTAGCTTGGGTAACTTGAATTAAGTTATCTGATATAAAAGTAATTTGAAAGAGAGACTGAGCATTTCAGCTAGTTCCGCTAATTAAAAATAAACAAGTGTAACTAGATTGTTTTATTTCTACATCTCAGCCTAACACAATGTAAATAACACAATGTACCAGGTTCGCTCCAAAGTAGTCATGAATTTTTAAATCTAGTGCCCCCTGGTGGTGCCTTCTATATGTCAACTGGTGCGTTAGAATCTGCTATCTTTATCGGTTGTCCAGTAAAAATTTCATAATATTTCATAGATTGGAAGTGAAGTTATTGCGTTTTAAGTGTTAGTATGTTTGTCTTATCGGTGCGAAAATGAGCTTCGAACAAAGAGCCAATATTAAGTTTTGTTTTTAAATTGGTAAAACTTTTACCGAAATGTTTCAATTAATGAAACAAGGATGTGGGATTGCCTACCCTGTAGCAGAGTACAGGAGTGGTTTCAACGTTTTAAAAGTGGTCGTGAGGACATAAATGACGATCAACATGTGGGCCAATTCTTCAAAAGTCAACCGAAATCATTATTGAAATTCATGGAAATGGAATTGAACATCTCCGAAACATCGATTTATCGCATTTTGACCGAACATTTGGGCTTACGAAAGGTGTGTGGATGGTTTGTTCCGCCCAAATTGATTGACGACCAAAAATTGCTCAGAATCCAACACTCGAAGGACATCATTAAAGAGCTTATTTGACCAAAAATTATATTTCAACCACTAACCATTTTCCTTATTCACCTGATATGGCACCGTGCGACTTCTTCCTTTTCAGAAAAATGCATTTGCCCATGAAAGGAAGGCGTTATGCAGACGTAGATGACATTCAAACGACTTGCACCGGCATACTGGCGGCCATACCGACCAACGAGCTAAAACACTCGTTCGACATGCTTTTGGACCGTGCAAAAAGCTGTATTGAAGCAGAAGGAGATTATTTTGAATAAAATAAATTGATTTTGCCGAAAAAACCATTTGTTCTGTTTTTTCTTTTAAAGTCCTCTTTACTTTGGAACGCACCTTGAATAATAGAATTGGCGAAGGACCAACAAAGATCCTGACCCTAATACTGTTCCAAATTACGGTTCTATATCCTAATTAAATGCTTTGTTATGGCAATTTATATGTTTTCGGTTAATGGTGATTTGTTGGTGTGGCAGTTGTCCAGTTACGCCCATCTACGAAGTCATTATTTTTTAAGTTTGATCAAGATATCCCAATATTAACTCAAGTTACAGCTTGCACAGACGGACAGACAGAGAGTCACCCGGATTTCGACGATCGTCATACTGATCATTTATATACATATACATAATCAAATATCTCGCTCAGTTTTAGGTGATACGTACAACCGTTAGGTGAACAAAACTATTATACTCTGTAGCAATAGGTTTGCAAGATTTTAAATATCTTCAAATGAGATATGTGCAAAATGTGTGATATGTGCTATTACTTGGTTGAAGATGTTAAATTTAGAATATCGCATTTGCTCCATACAACACATTATTTACGGAAACAAACTATTCAATTTATTTGCACTAAAATTTCAGACATTTTGAGCAACTTGAATAGTTTAAAACGGATATACTATATATATTGGGGGCAAAGAAGGGGACGGTATGATGGACTTAATTTTGACTTTGCTCAGGTACATTCATAAAAATATTTTGAAGCAATTTTATCCATAAATAATACTCACTGTCTGACATGTTTGGCATAACTTAAATGAAATTTTTAAAAGCAGCATATTGTAGTTGGGGTAGTATTGATTCGATTTTAACTATTGTATTTTTGACATAACTAAATACTTTTAACACGCCGCATACTAATGAAATGTTCTCAGGGTTTCATAAAAGTACCTCATACACTATAGCCAAACATATGAAGTAAAGTTAGCTGGATGTTCGAATATCCTGGTATTAGTTACATGGGGGCTAGAATAACCCGATTATATCCCTTTTAGGCACAAAAATACAATGTTTTCAGTTAAACACACTCCAAAATTTTCATTTAGTTAACTCGGATATGCGGTATAAAGTCAATCGGAAGTTCGAAATCTTTATGTTAGGTATATGGGGACTGAGGTAAGTAGTGACTCGATCCCATCTATTTTCGACACGCAGATAAAATATTATCAGGAATGTATTATCTCTGCATTTCAATTATACATCCACATATAATACTTACAGATAATTCGGTCAAAAGTCTACGAAAAGTATTGGTGCCAACATGTTTAGTACTCAAGGGCTTGAAAAGGTTGCCCCTATTTAGATAGATTCTGGAAATAGGGTTTCATATTTAACATATTAACTGTGTCTTGATGTATATACTAGAATATGAAGGAATCGAATTTAAGATTGTGTTAAATATGAAGGAGGTATCTTTGAAATCCGATTTTTCACGATACAGTGGTAGAATTCTAGAATAATGTTACTTACTGAATTTGGTTGAAATCGGTCGATCAGGTCTTGAATAATTTTGTTACCAGTAGTTATATATGTATCTCTGTTTTTACCTTGGTAATCACCATGTACGTATAAATTGTTTAAACAGTTGTCACGCACATTTGAAGTAAAAGTACAAGGTACACTTGAGTAGTATAATTTATTATTTTATTTTATTTATATTTTTACAAATGTTATTTTATTAAAAATAAATGATTCAATTATTTGGGTAACCAACTTAAACGAGCGTATGTAGATAGTGCGCCAAATCGCTGTTGTCGAAAAGCTTTCTGTAGCGCGCGGGAGGGGTGTTGTAAACGGAATGTGTTCCAATCCGATTCCTTTTTTGTCTTGTTCGTTGTTTTGTGATCATCCTTCTTCTTGCTGAGTAGTGTAAGGTATCGTCGGGTGGTGACATCTTGCTGAGTGTGGTGGGGTTCTCAGTTGTGGTGTGTTGTACTAAGGTGTGCCAGTTTTTCCCAAATAGAGTAGTAGGGTAGGGGGAGGCTTTGCTCATTTAAACAGGTATTTTTGCCTTAGTATGGTTTTTATATTGGCTCGTCATGTTTAGTTATTGATTTATGATTTAACAGCACCGTTATATGGGAAGTGGGTGGGGGTTGCCATCGAATTTCATCCAATTGTACTCTGTCGATAAGACTTCCTTTAAGAATTCTATCAAGCGAAGTTGGATATTGTGGCTTTAGTGTTATAGGAGATATTTGCATTAAACCTATTACAGTAGACGCTCACAAATTAGAACTCTCAGAAATTAGAACATCCAGAAATTAGAACCAGAGTTTTTAATGCATTGGACGCTCTGAAATTAGAACTTGAGGTTCTAATTTCTGAGAGTTTTTTTTTTAATTTTTAACACAAAGGAATTCCCATTCTAGGTTTTTATTTCACTGAACAAAGGTAAAATAGAAAGGGAAATCCCCAAGTATATATTTAATTCCTTTTTAGTTTTTATTTTGCCATAGTTTTGGTGTTTTTGTCATTCCTATTTGAAATTTGATGCACGTGGATATATTTTGCTAGACTCTACTGAAAACTAAAAATAACTTACTAAAAATGTCAAATAAGCGTAGAAAGACAACTTTATCTTTAAAAACCAAAGTAAAGATATTGGAAAAGCTGGAAAAAGGAGTTCAAGGGAATCGTCTAGCGCTAGATTTCAATGTGAGCAAATCTGCCATCAGCTACATATATCAAGCCAAATAGATCAAATAGATCATCTATATTAAATGACGTTTCAACACTTATCAGGAAGCATCAAATAAAACTATGCATAGTGCCGAATATCCGAAAATGGAAAGTCGTCTTTATGAGTAGTTTTTAAAACAATGCGAAAGGAAGTGTACATTGACAGGAACAATATTAAAGAAAAAAGCTAAACAAATTTTTGGTCAAGAATACCCCGATAAAAATAAAAATGCATTCCGAGCAAGCGATGGATGGTTTACTAAATTTAAAAAGCGACACGGCATTCGTATTTTAAAGATTGGTGGCGAGATTCTTTCTAGTGATATTGCCTGGATCACTCCATTTACTCACAGATTCCATGCAAAAGTCACTGAGATGGAGTTAAAGGAGTCGCAATTATATAATGTGGACGAAACCGGATTACTTTATCGTTGCCTACCAGAAAAAACATATGTCTCTGCTTGTGAAAAAGTGCGCCTGGATACAAAATTCAAAAGAACGAATCTCAATTTTACTTGGTTCAAATGCTGATAGCTCTCACAAATTAGTGCCCTTAGTTATTGGAAAAGCCAAAAATCCCAGGAGCTTCAAAGGTTTTAATAATCTACTTCATTACAACTTTTCCAAAAATGCTTGGATGACGTCTCGGGAATTTCATGATTGGTTTCACAAGATATTTATTAATGAAGTAAGAGAAAATAATTTTGTTCACATAACGGTTGTTTGTAAGTCCTAAAACTAAAAGAGTCAGATATAGGGTTATATATACCAAAGTGATCAGGGTGACGAGTAGAGTTGAAATCCGGATGTCTGTCTGTCCGTCCGTGCAAGCTGTAACTTGAGTAAAAATTGAGATATCATGGAAACTTGGTACACGTATTTCTTGGCTCCATAAGAAGGTTAAGTTCGAAGATGGGCAAAATCGGCTCACTGCCACGCCCACAAAATGGCGAAAACCGAAAACCTATAAAGTGTCATAACAAAGCCATAAATGAAGATATTAAAGTGAAATTTTTCACAAAGGATCGCATTAAGGAGGGGCATATTTGGACGTAATTTTTTTTGGAAAAGTGGGCGTGCCCGCCCCCTACTAAGTTTTTGTACATATCTCGGAAACTACTATAGCTATGTCAACCAAACTCTATAGAGTCGTTTCCTTCAGGCATTTCCATATATAGTCAAAAATGGAAGAAATCGGATAATAACCACGTCCACCTCCCATACAAAGGTTATGTTGAAAATCACTAAAAGTGGGTTAACCGACTAACAAAAACGTCAGGAGCACTAAATTTTACGGAAGAAATGGCAGAAGGAAGCTGCACCCAGGTTTTTTTAAATTGAAAATGGGTGTGGCGTCGCCCACTTATGGACCAAAAACCATATCTCAGGAACTACTATACCAATTTCAATGAAATTCGGTATATAATATTTTCCTAACACCCTGATGACATGTACAAAATATGGGTGAAATCGGTTCACAACCACGCCTTCTTTCAATGGAACGCTATTTTGAATTCCATCTGATGCCTTCTCTGTATAATATAAATGTATGTACATTAGGAACCAATGATGATAGCGGAATAAAACTTTACACAAATACGGTATTTGAAAAATATGTAAATGACGGATAATGAAATCTCGATTATCACTTTATCATGCGAGAGTATAAAATGTTCGGTGACACCCGACACCAGTTTTCTCAAAATAATAATTTGTCTCCGAAGGCTCTTTTGCTTATTGATAACGGCTCAGCGCATGCACCAACTGAGCATCTTCAGAGCAAAGATGGCAACATAGTTGCATATTTCTTGCCGCCAAATGTGACAGCAGCTGTGCTACCAATGGATCAAAATTCCATAAAGTTAACAAAACTTGTTTACAGAAGTAAGTTACTTGCTGAAATAATAGTTGAAGGTGGTGCACTGAATAGTCTGTTGAAATCCCATTCCATCCGAAAGGCAATAATATTTCTGAAACAAGCTTGGGATGAGATAGCGCGAACAGTGATGAGGAATTCTTGGTCAAAGTTGTTAAATTGGGACTCTGACCAATACGACAGCGATGATGATGTGCCACTAGCACAGTTGCTTAACAAAAATGAGGACTGCAATGAAGCTCTCCAAATAAATCAAAATCTTTTAGCATAAATTGATACAAACAGTTTCATGTGTATTGATGGCATCGAGAAATGGAATGAAGATGAGTTTGAAGACGGAACTGGTTATGGCCTAAGTAGCAGTGCTGAGTTTTCTGATAGCAGTGAAGATGAAGTTGTTGATGACACACCAGTTATTTCAAATGCTATAGCTATTGAAAGCGTTAACAATTTAATAAATTGGTGCAACAAGAGTGAATTGTCTTCCAGTAAGCACATGGCCAATCTTTTGTCCCTCCGTAACGATATTGTTATATCGGATTTAAAGAAACCAAAAAAAAAAAACAAATATTACTGATTATATGTCAAACAAAAATTAATTTTGAACTGAGCCCTTATCCTGAATTTTTAATTAATTTCTGAAATTTTAAGTTGTTTTTTTTTCATAATTGTTATGTAAGGACTGAATTGTTATGTTTTTAAATAAAATAAGAAAAAAATAAAAAAAATATTTTTATATAGTTTCTGGAAATGGCTTGACTATTAGTTTTATTATTTACGTTAAAAAAAACCGTCCAGAAATTAGAACATTTCGGAAATTAGAACTACCCCAAAAATAAAGTGGTTCTAATTTCCGAGCGTCTACTGTACAGGGAGGGGCCATGCTCACTTTTCAAAATTGAAAAAAAAAACTAACATTAGTTGCCAACAAAATTGTAATGACACATGAAGCGGAGCGGCTAGGCTACTCAATGAGGAGGTCAAAGCCGACACTTTTCTTGCTTTCATTTCTGGCCTAAAAGCAGGAGCTAACATAGAGCGCGGTATATTTTTGACATTATATATCATATGCCATAGCAAAAAGGGAAGGAACAAGAAGGAGTATAAGACGCTTTCATCTTCCAAACCGGAAAAACATATTAGAAACGAACGGGACAACATAAGAACCTGGCATTTCGACAAGAAACAACAATTCAATGCAAACCAAGAAAACGTACAATATAAGACCACAAGAAAACATCGCAGCTAATGAAAGTTGATTTCAAAGCTCCCCTAATGTATATGTATCAATGCTACAAATGAAAAGAAGTTGGGGCTTTAGGCAAATGGCAAAATTACCTATATGGGTGAAAATATATCAACATCTTCATTGACCCCAACCCCATACATTTACAGTTTCAGACAGAAAAACTAAAAAATGGAAATCAAAAACTTCCTGTCAGATGTCCTGTCCTGAAAAATGTAAACACTTTTGAGATTGAGGTCCAGTCAGACGGTAGAACGATTCACAGTGAACTATTACACTGTGGAACATTTTTGGGATTATTGTCTGGGGGGTGAGAAATTCCAAGTCAGAGTGATGGTACTAGGTCAGTATAGTAAAACCCTCAAAGGGTTTGGCGTTCGTATGTGTCAGTTTTTTTTTATGACCTTTTAAATTTTCTCCTTATCTTGATGTTTTTCGCTTAGTTGTAACATTTTGGCAAAAACGTAGTTTTTTTTTATGTTAAACTACGTTTTTGACAAAATGTTACAACTAAGCGAAAAAACATCAAGATAAGAAAAAATTTGAAAGGTCATAAAAAAACTGACACATGCGAACGCCAAACCCTTTGAGGGTTTTACTATACTGACCTAGTACCATCAACCTGACTTGGAATTTCTCACCCCCCAGATTAGCTGTTGTACTGTGTTATTAACCCACACGATTGACACATCTTTAAATTACAAAATTCACATTAAAATGGAAAGTATACTTGTCAAAAAAATTAGAAAATTTTACGCCATCTAATAGATTCTTGCAGATAAAAACAGTCTATTCGAGACAATCAAACCACTATCACAGACACAGTATACTATACAATATAATTTCCCAGCAATCAAATTTTGGCATTGTAAAAATCTCGTGATAGATATTACCGAAAAAAATGAATAGAACACACCACCAGCAAATTTAATCATTGTTATTTCCCGAAAATGGGAAAATTAGCCAAATATGCACTAAGACAAAATACGACACATATCCCAAATACAAATACTTGACCCCAATTCTCTCACAAGGTAAAGAAATTCTCCACATTTATTTTTTCTCAAAAATTAATTCTGACTTTTATCCACAAATTCTCAAATTTTGTTTGCGTCTCGTACGATAGTCGATATAAAAACGCCCATTATCCAACGTCTGTGCTTACTCCCACAAACTGAGGCATTATACAGAGTTTGTCCGGAAAGTAATAGGACTAAGTCGATTTAAAAAAAATCATTGAACCAATCCACACTGGTCGATTTCATAGGCCAAAAATAAAAAAAATAAAAGTTTGAAATTTACCACTGTTTGTATAAAAGATTTTTCTTAAAACACCAATAAAACTAACGGTAAATACGTTTTTGCTCTATCCCATTCGTAGGGGCTACGACAAGCGAGAAAAGTGAGATAATAGAAACACGCCAACTGTGCAGTAGAAATAGCTTAAAAATTATATCTTATAATAAATTAAATTGCAATATAAAATCGTGTTTAATCCCCATAAATCGAAATGAGTATTGCTAATAAAGGTATATGTTATATAACAAAGTGGTTTTTATGAAATAGTATGTTGTTTTATTATTTTAAAACAATTGTTTTATAAGTACTCTTTTGAGTGGTATGATTTTCTTTATACATCGGTTTAAGGTATACAAAAAGTTGTGATCCCTGTCTCGCCCTGAAATGAATCAAGTTTTTTTATATTAGTTAATGTTTTCTAAGTTTTTGCTTTTGATTTCAACTGCAACTTTTTGCAACTTTATTTGTTATTCATGTTATTCTACCAGCGATTGTTTGTGTGTTATTTTTTATAATTTTTTGCATTTACGAGTATGTATCTTCGTACATATTTTATTGTTTTTTGTGTTTTTTTTTGTCATACATATAAGTTAACACCAGAAATGTTACAAATAAACCAATAACTGCCGACGTCAACTATCCCCAATAGGAAATATTCCAGACGTTTAGTCAGCAGAAACAAACAAGTGGGAACAACATCCGCCATGCGCCGCAAGTCAGCAGAAACAAACAATTGGGAACAACATCCGCTATGCGCCGCATAAGCGAACGTTAAACAAAAGTGCTAACGCAAGTAGATTTAGGCAATATTAAGAATATGTTTAATTGTAAATTAAGTTTAGTTGTTATTTGGATTTTAAAAAATAAAGGTCAATTTGACCACAAAATATTTTTTTACGACTTTGTAACCAATAAGTCGTTAATTGGCGCCCGAGCCTAAAAGCAGCTGAATTTAAATTCCTTACCCACGCTTGAGGAAGGAAGGTGAGCCACTTGGAGCAAGACGGTGATCCAGTAGTATCCAGAAGGAAAAAAGGACCAAATCATCATTGCCAGCCGCCATGAAGCTGATCATAATGTAAGAAATAGGTTAAGATTGTGAAAAATTGTAGAAACCAAAATAAGTTAAAAGAATTCAAAAGTTTAAAAGAGTGAATATATATGTATTTCCATTTAATATCCTTCAAAACAAACATTGTTTTAAAATTGTGAAAGTTGTTAAAAAGAATCAAGTGAATTGTTATACTGAAAGGAAATATATTTTTCTCTTCCTCTCACGAAAATTAGTAAAAATTAAGTTTATATTAAGCAAATTTAACAATAATACAAAATCGTCCATAATATAAACAAATCAAATAAAATAAGGCTTGTACGGCTTATAAAAAAAATATTTTTAAATATAAAAATAACATTAATTATCTCTGCGATTCCGTAGCCAACTCAGGAGTTGACCGGACCCTCTAGAGTATAAATAACCCGTTCCTAGAAAGGATAACATAAATTTTCTGTAAAACAAAATAAATAACATAATCATAAAAGACCTCTCCAAAAATGGCTAACCCAAACAACCTGATTAGGCCATCATTGCTAGGGAATGCTGCTCCCACTGCTGCAGCAGGACCTTCGGCTCCGGCTAACCAAATTTCGCCAGAATTGGCAAACATAATTAAAACTATGGTAGCCTAAGCCCTAGAAACGAATGGACCCAACTTAGTTCAAAGTGTCCTTAATAACGCAACAAATCCCATAGTAACCGATCAGACAATAGACGTACAATTTCAGAATAACATGAGCGAGATGGATAAAATACCAGATGTAGTACGCTCATTACGAGAATTTTCAGGAAACGCTTCAGAGTTTAGCTCCTGGAAAAAAAGCGTAGAACGCATTTTGAGGATATACGAACCCTCAAAAGGCACTCCGCGCTATTTCGGTATTTTAAATGTAATACAAAACAAAATAATCGGAAAGGCAGATATTGCACTAGAGTCCTATAACACACCATTGGACTGGACAGCAATCTCTCGCTGTTTAACTACTCATTACGCCGACAAACGGGACATAGGTACGCCAGAATACCAAATGACTTGCCTGATACAAGGTAGACTGACAGTGAACGAATTCTACCAAAAGGTATACGCACATTTATCACTCATATTAAACAAAATAGGCTGCATGGAGATTGGAGAAGAAGCAGTTGTTGACAGAAAATTATCGTTCAAAGGCCCTCGATACTTTTGTCAGTGGACTTTCAGGCGATCTACCTAGGCCTTTCGGTATTAAAGAACCAAAGAGCTTACCTGAAGCCCTACACCTATGCCTAAAGCTCGAAAACCAGAATTTTAGAGCCTACCACGCAAATAATCAATTTTTTAACGCGCCGTCAACATCTCGACAACAGGGCTTTACCCAACAAAATTCACGACAACATTTTACCCAACCAAGATATTCCCAACCACAAAACCAACAAGTTTCACAGACAAAATTCCATCCTGAACTAGCTTATCTACCGCAACCTTTGACAAATCCTAACCCATACAACTATCAACGCGCACAACAAAATTATTACCCACCTAATATTCAGAATTCTATAAACCAAAACCCAAATCAATTTAACCAGCAATATAACCAACAAACCCATACTCCACCAAGACCTCCTAAACCACCTCAACCCATGGACGTAGACGTGAGCCTGCGGACAAACGCGATTAATTATGCAAACAGGCCAAACCCTAAAATTATTGGTAAGCGACCAGTAAGTGCATCCAATAAAAATGAAATTCAACCAAAAGTGCAAAGAAACTTTCACTTGAATTCAACCCCAGATCCATATAATGAACAGAATTACCAAGATAATCAGTACAATTACGACTATCAGGACAACGAATATAATCACGACTATAACTCAACACAGGACGATGGAAATGAACACTCTTTAGACCTGACAGGCGTACATTTTTTAGATTAAACAGCTCTTCGTTGCCATATTTCAGATGCAAAACGAAGAGCGGACAAATCTTAAAAATATTGGTTGATACTGGTTCAAACAAGAACTATATTCAATCAAGTTTAGTAAAAAATCCCAAAGAAAATGATAACCCTTTTTATGCAAATTCCGTAGGTGGTAAAATAAAAATTACGCACCACACTTCTAAATCTTTTCAATATCAAAGAATGCAATTTAAAATTTTTCCTACTACCAACTCTCACCACTTTTCATGCCATACTAGGAAACGATAGTTTAAAACAACTTTCAGCAATTATCCACACTAAAGATAATTTTATGGTCGTAGCAAACAAACATAAAATCCAACTCCAACAATACACAGCACAGGATGTAAACTCAATACAAATACGTGACGAACATATGAATGAATTAGAAAAAATCGAAATTATACGACCTGTACAGAAACACCGGAAATTATTTTCAGACCCGAATGAGAAATTGACGTACACAACAAAAGTAGTAGCCGATATACGTACAAATTCAGATACACCCATTTATTGCAAATCATATCCATATCCTATTAGTCTTAAACAGGAAGTAGAGAAACAAATAAATAAATTATTAGAAGACGGCATCATCAGACAATCACGATCACCATACAATTCCCCAGTATGGGTCGTCCCGAAGAAAGACGACGCATCAGGTGAAAAAAAATTCAGACTGGTAATCGATTACAGGAAACTGAATACGGCTACAATTGCAGACAGGTACCCGACACCAGAGATAAATGAGGTACTGTCCCAACTAGGAGAAAACCGAGTATTTTCAGTAATCGATTTAAAAAGTGGCTTCCATCAAATTCCTCTTAAGGAATCTGACGTGGAAAAGACAGCTTTTTCAGTGAACAACGGAAAATATGAGTTCACCAGACTTCCCTTTGGCTTAAAGAACGCCCCTGCCATTTTCCAACGGACGTTAGATGATATTCTACGACAACACATAGGCAAAATATGTTATGTATATATAGACAACATAATAATATTTAGCAAAGATGAAGAAACACATTCCCAAAACATAGACACAATTTTCAATACTTTTAATAATGCTGACATGAAAGTACAAATCGATAAATGCGAATTTTTCAAAAAACAGGTCGAGTTCCTAGGATTTGTAGTTTCCTCCGATGGAATCTCTACAAACCCATCAAAAGTACAATCAATAGTAAATTTTCCTTACCCTCTTACTCTCAAAGACTTGCGATCTTTCCTAGGCTTATCCGGATATTATAGAAGACTTATCAGGGATTATGCCAAGCTCGCAAAGCCACTCACATCCTTACTTCGAGGCGAAGAAGGCAGGATGTCAAAAAATATCTCAAAGAAAACTCACATACATCTGAATGACGAAGCTAAGGCAGCGTTTAATAAAATCAAGGCTGCTTTGACTTCAAAAGACGTCATTTTACAATACCCTGACTACAAAAAAGAATTTGAACTAACTACAGATGCTTCCAAATACGCAATAGGCGCTGTTTTGGAATAAAATGGTAAACCTATAACATTCATTTCAAGGACATTGAGCAAAACCGAGGAGAATTATGCAGTAAACGAAAAGAAAATGCTTGCCATAATTTGGGCACTAAATTCCTTTAGAAATTATCTGTATGGCACGGCAAAAGTAGTAATCCATACGGATCATCAACCTCTCACGTACGCTCTGAGCAACAAAAATAACAAGTCAAAGTTAATGCGCTGGAAAGCAATACTCGAGGAATATAATTATGAAATTAAATATAAACCCGGAAAATCCAATGTGGTAGCAGAAACACTATCCAGACCTTTCGAAATAAATTTCTTATCAGTTGCCACACATTCAGACGAAAGCTTATCTCACAATCTAATCCCAGCTGTAGAGGCACCTACATATAAATGCTTTTAAAAACCAACTTTGGATCTTAGTAGGACATGAAGAGAGTTATCAGTTCAAAATACCGTTCCAAACGTACCATAGACATATAATCACAAAACCCATCCTTCAGTGATAAATGTCATATTTACCTCTGAAGAGATAATAAGGAAAAATATCCGGAAGTGATTTTTTAAGGGGCTTGATAACTTTTTTTTTTAAAAAAAAACGCATAAAATTTGCAAAATCTCATCGGTTCTTTATTTGAAACGTTAGATTGGTTCATGACATTTACTTTTTGAAGAATATGTTCATTTAAATGTTGACTCATGTGGTTTCAACAAGATGGCGCTACATGCCACACAGCTCGCGATTCTATGGCCATTTTGAGGAAAACTTGGAGAACAATTCATCTCAAGAAATGGATGTAAGTTGGCCACCAAGATCATGCGATTTAACGCCTTTAGACTATTTTTTGTGGGGCTACGTCAAGTCTAAAGTCTACAGAAATAAGCCAGCAACTATTCCAGCTTTGGAAGACAACATTTCCGAAGAAATTCGGGCTATTCCGGCCGAAATGCTCGAAAAAAGTTGCCCAAAATTGGACTTTCCGAATGGACCACCTAAGACGCATGCCGCCGTCGGTCAACATTTAAATGAAATTATCTTCAAAAGTAAATGTCATGAACCAATCTAACGTTTCAAATAAAGAACCGATGAGATTTTGCAAATTTTATGCGTTTTTTTTTTAAAAAGTTATCAAGCCCATAAAAATCACCCGATACAAGAAATATACCCACTCCATCTCTTTGTAATTATAAAAATCCGATATACCCAAACAAGGTAGAAGACATACAAACGAGGACACGCAAACTGAAGAGATACTGAGGAAAGAACACAAACAGGCACACAGAAATAGGGAAGAAAATATAAAAACAACTCATACAAAAGTTTTACTTTCCTAAGATGAGAGCAAAAATAGCAAAATATAATAAGAAGCAATGCAAAATTTGTAAAGAGAACAAATACGACCGCCATCCTAATAAACCACAACTACACACGAAACCTAATTCCCGAATATCCTGGTGAAATAGTCCATATAAATATATTCAATACAGAAAAAAAAACTGGTACTCACTGCAGTGGATAAATTCTCGAAATATGCTTAAGTTGAGGATCAATAGAATCAAAAGCAGTAGAACATATCAGGGAACCATTGCGACAAATACTTTTCGCTTTCAGTGTACCCAAAACAATAGTCATAGACAACGAGAAATCTCTAAATTCATCTTCAATACAATTTATGGTCGAAAATCAACTTGGTATTAGAATTTTTAAAACACCCCCTTACGCGAGCAAAGTTAACGGACAGGTAGAAAGATTTCATTCTACCCTATCTGAAATTATGCGTTGTCTTCAAACTGAACATACCCATCGCTCCTTTCAGGAACTCCTAGACCGTTGCACATACGAGTATACTACTCCATACACTCTGCTACAGGGAAACGACACACGTAGAAACATTTTTTGGTAGACGCATTTCCAATAGACTGAGAGCAATACAGAAAAGCAAGACAAGAAAATATCATAACTCTTCGGAAAAAGACAAGCAAAAAATTTAGAATTTCACAATAAAACATAAAAAGCCAACGAAAACCTACTCTCCTGGGAAATAATGTATGTTAAGAATAAACAAACGATTAGGATCTAAGCTCACAGCTAGATATAAAAAAGAAGTTGTGGAAGAGGATAAATCCAGTATAGTAATCACGGAGAAAGGACGAACGGTACACAAAAGCAACATTAAAACCTAGTTATATTACCCCTTCTTTTTTTTCCTTTTTTTTCCGCTTACAGATTTTTCGTAAATCTGGTGTACGCAGACTTCCAAATAATAGACTACACCAACTCGCAGTTAGCAACATTTAACACAGGACTAACCAAAATTCAAACAGGAACGTACAGATTAATACATAAAGTCGACCTGGATGCATGCCAGAAAACATTGAATGAAATAAGCAGCATCATTAAGATAAAGATCACTAGAAGAAAATCCCTCCTTCCTATTCTCATTAACGAACTAAACTTAACACAGACTTATTTAAACAGACTTAAACCAAGGAGATTTAAAAAATCAATAGATGCACTAGGGACAGTCTGGAAATGGATCGCTACAAATCCCGACCACGACGACCTAGTAATTCTAGAAAATCAACTTAACAATAAAATAGAAAATAACAATAAACAAGTAATAATTAACAAAGTAATTTTTGACAGAATTAACAATATCACCACAATATCAAATAAAATAATAAAATCTTTACAAACGAACGAAGAAATACAACACCATTTGGCTCTTGAAATAAAATATAAATTAAAAATTATTAAAGAGGAAATAATTAATATAGATTACGCAATGCATTGGGCAAAGGCCGGCATCGTAAATTCATACATTTTGTCAAATGATGAACTTAGATTAATAAAATCTGTATTTGAAAATAATAATTTTACATTAAATAATATGGAAGACTCACTAGAGCTAGCGAATATAAAAGTCGCCTCAAACAATGCAATGTTACTTTATATAGTCGAAACAAATGAGGATATTTGCGACTCAATTTTGATAAAACCAATAAAAATAAGGAAAAATATTAATAAAATCCCCTATGAGGATATAGTTACTTGTAATAATGACAAAGTTTTTGGCGTTAAGAATAAATGTAAGGAACATAATAATATAAGAATTTGTAGCCGTAGGAATTTAATAGATATTAGTAACACTACTTGCGTCCCTCGACTACTTCGAAGCGAACCAGCGGAATGCACTATAATAAACAATCATGATTATGAAATTAAATATAAACCCGGAAAATCCAATGTGGTAGCAGATACACTATCCAGACCTTTCGAAATAAATTCCTTATCAGTTGCCACACATTCAGACGAAAGCTCATCTCACAATCTAATCCCAGCTGTAGAGGCATCTATAAATGCTTTTAAAAACCAACTTTGGATCTCAGTAGGACACGAAGAGAGTTATCAGTTCAAAATACCGTTCCAAACGTACCATAGACATATAATCACAAAACCCAATTTTTCTCGGGAAAACCTAATTTCACTTTTAAAACATTACCTAAATCCTTCAGTGATAAATGGCATATTTACCTCTGAAGAGATAATGGGAAAAATACAAGAAATATACCCACTCCATCTTTGTAATTATAAAATCCGTTATACCCAAACAAAGGTAGAAGACATACCAAACGAGGACACGCAAACTGAAGAGATACTGAAAGAACACAAACGAGCGCACAGAAATAGGGAAGAAAATAAAAAAACAACTCATACAAAAGTTTTACTTTCCTAAGATGAGAGCAAAAATAGCAAATATAATAAAGCAATGCAAAATTTGTAAAGAGAACAAATACGACCGCCATCCTAATAAACCACAACTACACGAAACCCCAATTCCCGAATATCCTGGTGAAATAGTCCATATAGATATATTCAATACAGAAAAAAAACTGGTACTCACTGCAGTGGATAAATTCTCGAAATATGCTTAAGTTAGGATAATAGAATCAAAAGCAGTAGAACATATCAGGGAACCATTGCGACAAATACTTTTCGCTTTCGGTGTACCCAAAACAATAGTCATAGACAACGAGAAATCTCTAAATTCATCTTCAATACAATTTATGGTCGAAAATCAACTTGGTATTAGAATTTTTAAAACACCCCCTTACGCGAGCAAAGTTAACGGACAGGTAGAAAGATTTCATTCTACCCTATCTGAAATTATGCGTTGTCTTCAAACTGAACATACCCATCGCTCCTTTCAGGAACTCCTAGACCGTTGCACATACGAGTATAACTACTCCATACACTCTGCTACAGGGAAACGACCAATAGAAACATTTTTTGGTAGACGCATTTCAATAGACCCAGAGCAATACGAGAAAGCAAGACAAGAAAATATCATAACTCTTCGGAAAAGACAAGCAAAAAATTTAGAATTTCACAATAAAACACGAAAGCCAACGAAAACCTACTCTCCTGGGGAAATAATATATGTTAGAATAAACAAACGATTAGGATCTAAGCTCAAGCTAGATATAAAAAAGAAGTTGTGAAAGAGGATAAATCCAGTGTAGTAATCACGGAGAAAGGACGAACGGTACACAAAAGCAACATTAAAACCTAGTTATATTACCCCTTCTTTTTTCCTTTTTTTTCCTCTTACAGATTTTTCGTAAATCTGGTGTACGCAGACTTCCAAATAATAGACTACACCAACTCGCAGTTAGCAACATTTAATACAGGACTAACCAAAATTCAAACAGGAACGTACAGATTAATACATAAAGTCGACCTGGATGCATGCCAGAAAACATTGAATGAAATAAGCAGCATCATTAAGATAAAGATCACTGAAGAAAATCCCCTCCTTCCTATTCTCATTAACGAACTAAACTTGACACAGACTTATTTAAACAGACTTAAACCAAGGAGATTTAAAAAATCAATAGATGCACTAGGGACAGTCTGGAAATGGATCGCTGGAAATCCCGACCACGACGACCTAGTAATTCTAGAAAATCAACTTAACAATAAAATAGAAAATAACAATAAACAAGTAATAATTAACAAAGTAATTTTTGACAGAATTAACAATATCACCACAATATCAAATAAAATAATAAAATCTTTACAAACGAACGAAGAAATACAACACCATTTGGCTCTTGAAATAAAATATAAATTAAAAATTATTAAAGAGGAAATAATTAATATAGATTACGCAATGCATTGGGCAAAGGCCGGCATCGTAAATTCATACATTTTGTCAAATGATGAACTAAGATTAATAAAATCTGTATTTGAAAATAATAATTTTACATTAAATAATATGGAAGACTCACTAGAGCTAGCGAATATAAAAGTCGCCTCAAACAATACAATGTTACTTTATATAGTCGAAACAAATGAGGATATTTGCGACTCAATTTTGATAAAACCAATAAAAATAAGGAAAAATATTAATAAAATCCCCTATGAGGATATAGTTACTTGTAATAATGACAAAGTTTTTGGCGTTAAGAATAAATGTAAGGAACATAATAATATAAGAATTTGTAGCCGTAGGAATTTAATAGATATTAGTAACACTACTTGCGTCCCTCGACTACTTCGAAGCGAACCAGCGGAATGCACTATAATAAACAATCAGCACATCCCATCAGTAGAGAATATCTCACCTGGCATCATACTACTAAATCAGTACAATGGCACAATAGAGATCGACAACCAAAAGATAAATCTTACTGGATCGTACGCAGTACAATACCACAATTCTACAGTTAGCATTGACGAACAAAAATATACCTTTAGCGAAACGTTAAGCACCAAACCACTACCCGCAATTCTGCAACCAAATCTCCCTTCAAATAGGAAGAAGAAATCCTAAGTTTGGAAATGTTGAAAGAACTCCACATGAACAACACCAAACACCTAAAAGCACTACATATAACCCACAGAGCAGCTTTAATCACGAATTTATCTCTTTCAATCATCAGTCTGATATTCGTAGCGGTAATAGTCATCGCATTAGTTCTAAGGGAACTTTTCAAAAGCAAACTGGTAGAACGGTCAAGTTATAACGTAAACGTAAACGTGAATGACCCTAAAGAGTTCACAACATCCGAAACACCACAGTTAACAGAGTCAATAACGCTAGTAAGCCAAATGCAGTAACCCAGTAGAACAAACGGTGACGTTAGTTTTTAGGGGTGGAGGAGTTAACACCAGAAATGTTACAAATAAACCAATAACTGCCGACGTCAACTATCCCCAATAGGAAATATTCCAGACGTTTAGTCAGCAGAAACAAACAAGTGGGAACAACATCCGCCATACGCCGCAAGTCAGCAGAAACAAACAATTGGCAACAACATCCGCTATGCGCCGCATAAGCGAACGTTAAACAAAAGTGCTAACGCAAGTAGATTTAGGCAATATTAAGAATATGTTTAATTGTAAATTAAGTTTAGTTGTTATTTGGATTTTAAACAATAAAGGTCAATTTGACCACAAAATATTTTTTTACGACTTTGTAACTAATAAGTCGTTAATTTATATATACATATTTGATCTTTGGTTTTTATTTTATCATTTTCTCGTTTTTATCAAATGTTTGTTTTATACGTACTTTTATTTAGACACATCGTATCGGTGTAAACTTTCAAGCCTACATATATCTAATATACATATAATATTCTCGTGTCACGGTGTACGTTATTGAACTCCTCTGAAACCGGTCGACCGATTTTCGTGAATCTTAGCGTGCATATCGGCTAGGGTGGAGAATCGGACAACATCTATTTTTCATCCTCCTAAATGTTAAGGGAAATTGGGAATTGGAAAATTCCCAAAAAGTAACATTTTTCCATACAAATTTTCAATTTTTGTTTGTTTTGTTTTTCAATATTTTTATTTTTCAAATATTTGAATCATTCAATTTCGGTCGCATGCTTTTTTTATTCCGGCTATTCAAAAGAAAAATTATTGAAAATTATTCAGTGAAAACGTTATTTTTCACATAAAGTGATTAATTACAGAGTGAAATTTCTTACGAAGCCACGAAGAGGTCGCACTAATATCGGTCGGCGTTCCGTTTGCCATCACCGTATGGCAGCCCAAGTTACATGAACGACTACTCCCAGGAATTATGGAACGCGGTCAATCAGGAAGCGATCGTCACGATGTCACAGCACGACTTTTTAAACAACAGCAGCGATGTTTGATGGACCAAATGATGAAAACCAATATGGTTCATGGACCTTGCGGACACCACAATCCCACTTCGGGTTGTATGTCTGACAATAAATGCACGAAACACTATCCAAGTTCTTTTCTGTCGGACACTCAAATTTGAAATGATTGATATCCACTGTGTAGGCGTGGCTCACCAGACGACAATGGCAGAAATTAGAAGAATGAATATTGAAGTTGACAACACATGGATCGTTTCATATTCGACATTATTGTGTAATTCACATTCAAAACTCATATCAATGTTGAGTATTGCAGTTTGGTGTAATCGATAAAACACGTTTGTAATTACGTCACCAAAGGAAGCAACATGGCGGTTATTGGTCTTTGTTGAGATGAACTCCAGTCGCCCGAACTATAACGAAAGGGCATCACTGATCAGTGAATACAACACTCTCCACATCAACATGTTAAGTAGAAAAAAACAGGGCATCACTGACCAGTGAATACAACACTCTCCACATCAACATGTTAATTAGAAAAACAGGGCATCATTGATCATCTTCACACCAAACTGTTTCTGTTCCATTTTTCATCTTATACCAACGAGAAGGTGACGCTGTGCCGTTTTTTTGGTTCTACGTGATTCTAGAAGTCACGTTCGCCGCTACACACGCGCACCGCATCGTCTATTTAAAACCGTCTATTTAAAAACCATTTTAAAGTTCGCATCGACACATCAATTCAGCATACACGCGCACAGCACCGTCTATTTAACATTATTTAAAGTTCGCATCAACACATCAATTCAGCATACACGCGCACCGCACCGTCTATTTAACATTCTTTAAAGTTCGCATCGACACATCAATTCAACATACACCTTTTTCGTTCTCCGACATCCATCCCGTGCGTCCACCAGCGGTCCAGTAGGCAACTTGCCCGCACCGTCTATTTAAAAACATTTTTAAGTTCGCATCGATACATCAACTCAGCATACACCGTTTACGTTTTTCCGACATCCATCCCGTGCGTCCACCAACGATCCGCGTCAACCTGATCGCTAGCACCGACCCGTTTCCGGAATTTTGAGTGTTACTGCCTTACTCTTATTAATTTAGATTATTTAATTTGTGACATATGGATTTGGTTACTTAAATAAAATTGTTTAAAAAAAACCTAGTGTACAAGCAGTGGTAGATGCTCCACAATATACTGAGCACAAAACTATTTATGGTCCTTCGAGAGAAAAAGAAAGGCACTGTGGCGAAAAACTAAAAAATCAAAACGGCTAAAAAGTGAATAGTGAAAAGTTTCGTGGCTGTGGTAAAATCGTGCATTTGATTAAAAATTTCACAACGTCAAGAATATTGTGATTTACTGTGAATCTTCAAAAAAAAAAAACGAAAAATTCATGATATGATCGAGAAGTTTGCTTAATTTTTTTGAAGTCGGTTGGTTTTGTGAATTATTGTGAGAAACTGAATAATTTGAAATTGATATTTGGAAACCGTAAAAAAAAAAAAAAAATTTTATATCCATGTATATATATACATGCGCTTAAAACAAAAAAAAAAAACAGTTACAACTTTTACACAAGAGATAAAGATTTTCGGAAGGGTACAGTGACAAAGTGAACACATATACACATATTATGCAATCGTAAAAGAAAAAAAAAAAAACAAAAAAACGACAACTGATTCGGTTGATAGCGCGGCGTGTAGCCGATCTCCACATAAAGTTATGTACTTATTTTTCTGCAAAGGCAAACCAAAGCAGTTCATTTGTAAAATCAATTAGTTTTTACAAATACGCAGAAAACGAAAACGTATTGCAACAAATTTTTATTTTACGAAGTGGAAACAGAAAGAGTCACATACAGTGCATACAGATTACAACAACATTTTTTAATAAATTCCCAAGCAAATGAAAGAGGTGGTAGAAGTGAAGAATATAACAAAAAGCAACAAAGTAAAAGCAGTGAAGATTTTGTATGTGGCTAGTTTCCCCAATGTTTTCTGCCTCCTTACCTATTATTGGTGTTGGAAAATAGTTATCGATATTAAGGTGAAATAAATATTGATATACTATACGAACAAAAACACAAACAAAAAAAAAAACGGGCGCGCAACTAACATATAATGGAAAAAAACTCAATCTAAACGGGCGCGAGGAAAAAAAAATTTAATTAAATAAATCGAACAACAAATACACTGGACCCAACCTGCGAGGACAAGAGGAGGACAGCAACCCCTATATGGAAACATTTACACCCCCCAAAGTGAGTCGTATCGATTCCCATTAGTATCTCAGCACTGTATATATGTATGTATATGTATGTTTGAAGCCCATATTGGCAATACTAGTTCAAAGTATTTCAAAGCGGTTGTGTAAAAAACAAAAAAAAACAACAAAAAAAAGAGATACACATATGTATACATACCGGCTAAATACACAAAATAAAATCAAACATACATAGATATTCAATATACATACATTACCATATATTACAAGTACATATATTAAACAGCTCAAAATATAAATAAATATATATATTAACATATATTCTCTTCAATATTTACATCCATATATATATATATACACATACATAAATAAATAAAATTTTACATACGCACTAATCTGTACATACACATAGATGTACTATGTACATATATTAAACCATACCAGCAACTATCTCTTGTTCTGTCTTAGAACAGGCAGAATTCCTTTGAGCACATATCGTGCATACATATTGACAAAGTGTACTGCCCGCTTTAACGAGTTCACAAACAGGGACATTCAGATAAATCCGCATATATAATATATAAAGTTTAAAACTAAACTACATACAACCGCTTAAACGCTGAATCTGAAAAACGCGTATTTTATTACTTTTAACAGAAATTAAAGCTCTTATCGACGTGAAAGAGCTTTACGATTCTCTAAATTTATCCGTTTGCTTTAAATCAGAAATATACATATATTACCATTTTTCATCTAAATGAACACAGATTCAAAGGAATCTAAGTCTCATCAATTTCTAAAAATACCAAAAATGATTTCGGATGAAAAAAGTCCATGTACACCGGCAGAAGCTACACGCTCGAAGCAAGGTGCTACAAAACAAAAACGGGGTAAAGATATTTCATACGCTAAATTTTTATCAGAGAGTGACAGCTTAATACGATACTGCACTCGATTCTCATCTTCACCGATTCTAGATAATTCTGAATCGGTACTAGAAATCAAGAATCAAATCCGTGACAATTTTTGGACACGTCTCCAAGCGGCCTATGACGCCATTGTAGAAACGGATGATTCGGATCTTCCGGAAAATTTCAAAACCTCGGCTTACTCCAAATATGAAAATTGTCTTGACCAATATGAAGAGACAAAAGCCATGATCTCTGATCAATTAAAATTAACAAGGTCAATCGCACCAAATCCACAACTGAGAGTAGAACTACCACAAACACAGGCCCAAGAGGCAGGTTCAGGTATTCACCTCAAAGTGCCAGCATGTGACACAGAAATTTTCATGGGGGTTATGAACAATGGCCGTCCTTCCGGGACATGTTCACCGCCGTTTACATAAACCACCCAAAATTATCTAATGCACAAAAATTGTATCACCTCCGATACAAAACTAAAGGTCAAGCAGGCGTCATAGTAAAACAGTTCGCCCTTAATGACAACAATTTCAATTTAGCTTGGGAAGCTTTAAAAGAACGATACGAGAATGAAAGAATACTGGTCGACAAACAGGTGACCATATTAATGAATTTACCAAAAATTCAGAGAGAAACAAGTGAAGAATTCATAAAACTTCAATCCACTGTTTCGAATTGTTTGTCGGTTCTAACGACACAAAATATTCCCACTGACAATTGGGACCCCATACTGGTAAACATATGCTCCGCGGCATTACCAGAAAAATCGTTGCTTTTGTGGGAGCAATCGCTCTCTTCGCGAAGAAAGTGCCCAACGTGGCAACAGATGAAAGATTTCCTAACTACCCAATATGAAATCGCGGAACGGGTAGATAAAAAAATGGTCAGAACTAAAAACGTTCAACATGACCTAAATCGAAGCTTCATGCGACCCCAAGCTAATAACAACAACAACTTAAATCGTAGTTTTTTCAAAACACAATCGTTCACTTCCCAACAAAACAATCATACGTCATGCGAACTATGCTCAGGAGGGCATAAACTCAAATCTTGCGATAAGTTTAAAAAATTGAATACTAATGAAAGGAACAACTTTGTCAGATCAAAAAGTCTCTGCACAAATTGTTTGTCCCATTCTCATAATCTAAATAATTGCGAAAGCAAATTCAATTGCGTATATTGCCACAAAAGGCATCATTTAATGTTGCACTTCAATAATTTCCCCAAAACACCCCAAACTAGCGCTTTCTCAAAAAGAGCCACGGGTTTAGTTGCAACCGCAACTCCCGAATCTCAAAATTCCGATATATGCCAAGAAGCACCATGCTGCTCAAAGGCTTTAAAAACTCAAACGCTACACAGCGAAAATCAAAGTAGGGTACTACTACCCACAGCAGTCGTCTCCATCGAACATCGTGGAGAACTGTTTAAGCTCAGAGTCCTAATAGACCAAGGATCACAACGATCTTTCATAGCGTCTAGGGCACAAAATAGGCTAAAACTGCCAACAAAACAAGCCAACTTTGAAATTACGGGAATGGGCGGAAGAGTAGTTCAAAACTCAAATAAAATCTGCCCCATTACCCTAATTTCCCCCCAAGCGGATAAGCGCATTCAAGCAGATGCCATAGTCTTACCGCAACTAACCAATATGTTACCAAGCTATCATATAAATAGCAAGCAATGGCAAAAGGTTACACACCTAAAGCTAGCAGACCCAAACTGCAACACCCCCGCTCAAATAGATCTACTATTAGGCAGCGATCTCATACCACAAATTATTCTGGAAGGTATTGAGGAAATTACCAAAACACTTCTGGCGCAAAATACCATTTTCGGATGGGTCCTAAGTGGACTAGTCACGGAACCAGTCACAGCAATGACAACTCAAGTTGAGGAAATCTCAAATGAGTACCTCAATTCACAATTGAGAAAATTTTGGGAGATAGAAGAACTCCCCCCATTTCAATCACAACCCCCGAAGATCAGTATTGTGAAGACTTTTACAAAGCCACAACTACTAGATCAGATGATGGTCGGTATGTCGTAAGACTACCTCTAAAGCAACAGCCTTAGGTCACTCTCGCACCTCTGCAATACAGCAGTTTCTAAGTATGGAAAAAAACCTACTTAGAAAAGGGGAGCTTAAAGAAGATTATGATAGTGTCTTAGAAGAATACCTCCAGTTAGACCACATGGAGGAAGTAAGCCTATGCGAAAAAATTATAAAAGGCAAATATTACTCATTCTACTTGCCACATCATGCAGTAGTAAAGCCTGACAAGAAAACAACAAAAGTCAGAGTTGTCTTCAATGCCTCAAGAACTACTCGGGGAATTCCCTAAACGATATCCTGTTTACGGGACCCACGCTCCAACCTGATTTAATGCTGCTTATTCTAAACTGGCGTATATTCAAATACGTATTCAACGGGGACGTCGAAAAAATGTATAGACAAATAGTCGTACATAAAGACGATCAAGATTTTCAGCGCATTATTTTCCGAAAATCCCCCAATAGTCCACAACGCGACTTCAAGTTAAAAACAGTTACCTTTGGCGTAAACTGTGCCCCATATCTAGCCATCCGTACACTCCACGAACTGGCAGAAAACACAAAGTCAAAATTTCCTCTGGCAACAAAAATCTTAAAAACACAAACGTATGTAGAAGATATTCTGTCTGGGAGCCACAACCTCTCACAAGCATACGAGTCCTTATCACAAGTGACAGAGGCCCTCAACACCACAGGGTTTCCCCTAAAAAAGATTACGGCAAATCACCCAAATATATTAAAAGACATACTAAAAGAAAATTTTTTGGATACTAATTTCCTCATATTCGAAGAGGAAAGTACCACAAAAACTCTAGGCATCCAATGGAATGCGATATCGGACCAGTTTTCCTACACGAGCGAGTCCATATCCGCATTATCCGCCGTTACAAAACGCCAAATTCTCTTCTCTGTGGCAAAACTTTTTGACCCCGCAGGATGGCTTTCGCCAATTATGATACAAGCCAAAATCCTGATACAAGAACTATGGCTAGATGGTACCGACTGGGACGAGCAAGTAAAACCACTTCGTCTAGAAAAGTGGTCCCAGTTCGCGAGTAATCTGAACGACATCTCGCAGATACAAATTCCACGGTGGGTAAACTATTCTCCCGAATACAAAGTGGAACTACACGGCTTCTGTGACGCCTCTGAAAAAGCATATTGCGCCACCATATATGTGCGCACACAAAGCGATACCGCAACCACAAGCCACTTATTAGTGGCAAAAGCAAAAGTTGCGCCTCTAAAAACGATAAGTCTACCACGACTTGAACTCTGCGGCGCCCTGCTACTAGCAAAACTAGTTTCCATGGTGCAGACCCATTTAGACATGGCGAAATACAAGCTATATCTCTGGTCTGATTCCGAAATAGTCCTCGCCTGGTTGGAAAAACCCCCACATGCGTGGAAAACATATATTTCCAACCGAACCTCGCAAATACTTGACCTAGTGGGATCCGCCACATGGCGACACGTAGCCAGTGCTGACAATCCTGCCGATCTAGGTACAAGAGGGTGCAAACCCCTGCATCTGGCCACCACCACGCTCTGGTGGAATGGCCCTCGATGGCTAGCAGAATCTTCCGATTCTTGGCCACAATCGCCACTGCGCAACATAATTGCGCCCGAGAGTCGAAAAATTGACACCTACTACACAATATTGGCGGATAATGACATCCTTGAACGATTTTCATCGTTCCCCCGAGCCCTCAGAGTCGTCGCCTATATGCTCCAGTTCATAGAGCGACTTAAATCTAAACTGAAAGGAGCAACTTACCCCCAATGCGATACATTGACGCACCAAGCCTTACAAAAGGCAAAGGTCGTTCTTATCGCATCAACTCAAACGCGCTACTTCAGCCGCGACATAGCATCACTAAAAGAATCGAAGCCGATTGATAAAAAAAAGCTCACTCTTAGTGCTAAACCCGTTTCTAGACACGAAAGGGCTGCTTCGGGCCAATGGTCGGCTTGCTAATTCAAGCCTAACATACAACGAGCGCCACCCCATAATAATACCTCAGAAATCTCCACTTGCCACATTATTCCTACATTACATCCACATATTAATGCTACACACCGAAAACCGTCTCATGCAGCATGTGGTACAACAGGTATATTACATTCCACGTTTGAAGCCCCAAATCAAGAAATGCATTTTCAGGTGCAAGATCTGCACTATGCATAAACAGAAAATGCGAACACAGATTATGGCAGCACTTCCACCGGAACGCTGCAACTTTGCTCCGCCTTTTACCCCTACAGGTGTAGATTTTGCTGGTCCTTTTCAGATAAAGGCTTCCATGCTAAGATCTCCAACCCTCATGAAAGGCTACGTGGCTGTTTTTGTCTGTTTCACAACAAAAGCAGTACACCTGGAGCTATGTACTAATCTGACCAGGGAAGCTTTTCTTGCCGCATTTGCTCGCTTCGTCGCAAGACGTGGTTTTCCTTCAAAAATCATGAGCGATAATGGCAAAACATTTATTGGAGCCCAAAGAGCTACTGAGAAACAGTTTGTGGAGTTCATGAAACAAGTCTCACCTGACATTGTTCAAAAATACGCCCCTCAAGGTATAAACTGGCAATTCATCCCCCCAAGCGCTCCTCATATGGGTGGTTTATGGGAATCAGCGGTAAAAACTTGCCCGCACAGTCTATTTAAAAACATTTTTAAGTTCGCATCGATACATCAACTCAGCATACACCGTTTACGTTTTTCCGACATCCATCCCTTGCGTCCACATTTACTTTTTTCTGCTGCATTTGCGAGAAAAATGTTCTCTAAAATTCTTAAAATCTTTGTTTCGAGCTTCCTGAGCTTCTTCTGATAATTGTCCGATTGGCAACATAGCGTGCGATATTATCTCTGGTCCATGGATAAAATATTTGTGAAGTGTTGGAGGCATGTTATACAAAGGATAACATTCAACGAAATATTTTGCTGTATTTAAAGCGTAGGATGGAGTCATGTGTAGATGTTCACGCAAGGGAGGAAAGTTCTCTGTTCGCCATTCACTTGGGAGTGGCCAGAAACGATTCTTTTACACATGGCTCAAGCAGCTCACTACTTCCGGTCTTTGACCAAGTATCCTCTGGGTAGCCTTAGAACATCCGTTTGAAGGCGAGCTAAAGTGAGAAGGCGAGACATCCCCTGCATAGGGTTGTGCGCTGGGTTTGGGACCCGCCACGTAAAAAACACCCCCAGTGAATAAGTATAACCAGCCTCGGATGAGAGACCCTCCTTTTGATGACGACCATGGCAAACGAAATAAGGACTACGAATTGAGGGCATGCACCTGGAATGTCCGGACCCTTAATTGGGAAGGTGCCGCTGCCCAGCTGGTTGATGGCCTCGTAAAAACAAAGGCTGACAACACCGCCGTCCAGGAGATGCGATGGACGGGACAAGGACAGAGACGAGTAGGTCCTTGTGACATTTACTACAGTGGCCATATAAAGGAGCGCAAGTTTGGTGTAGGATTCGTGGTGGGAGAGAGAATCCGTCGCCGAGTACTATCATTCACTACGGTGAATGAACTTCTAGCCACAATCCGCATCAAAGCGAGGTTTTTCAACATATCGCTGATTTGCACCCACGCCCCGGCGGAAGAGAAGGACGATGTGACCAAAGATGCCTTTTATGAGTGTGTGGAGCGCACTTATGAAGGCTGCCCCCCCCACGATGTCAAAATCGTGCTTGGCGACTTTAACGCCAGGGTAGGCAAAGAAGGTATCTTTGGCACTACGGTCAGTAAATTCAGCCTTCACGACGAAACATCCCCAAATGGGTTGAGGCTGATTGACTTCGCCGGGGCCCGAAATATGGTTATCTGTAGTACTAGATTCCAGCATAAAAAGATTAATGAAGCTATCTGGCTGTCTCCGGATCAAAAAACTATCAACCAGATTGATCATGTTGTGATAGACGGAAGACACGTCTCCAGTGTTTTAGATGTGCGTGCGCTCCGAGGTCCTAACATCGACTCGGACCACTATCTTGTTCGCACCCGCCTCTGTGCAGCAAAAAACGCACGCCAACAAACACAAGGAAGGTTCGACGTCGAGAAGCTGCAATCACAACAGACAGCCGAACGATTTTCTACTCGGCTTGCACTCCTGCTCTCTGACAGCATTTGTCAACAACTCGGTATAAGGGAACTGTGGGACGGCATTTCAAACTGCTTACAGCTGCAACCGAAACCATTGGTTTTCGGAAAGTGCAAAAGAACAGCTGGTACGACGAGGAGTGCCGTGTCGCAGCGGAGAGAAAACAGGATGCCTACCTCTCAACGTTATGATCGACCATTACACGTGAGGGATGGGATAGATACCGAGAGTTGAAGAGGAAGTGAGACGCATTTGTAAACAGAAGAAAAAAAAGAGGCCGAAATGCGTGAGTACGAAAGCGATAAGCTTGCCGACAGGGGTAATGCACGAAAATTCTACGAAAAAATGCGGCGGCTTACAGAAGGTTTCAAGACCGGAGCATACTCTTGTAGAACCCCCAAAGGTGATCTAGTCACTGATGCCCAGATCATGCCTTAAATTGTAGAGGAACACTTCTCCAACCTGTTGCATGGCAGAGAAAGTATAACGCCAGGAGAAGGAGAACCTGTATCCCCAATCGATGACAATGGAACAGATGTTCCATTGCCCAACTATGAAGAATTTCGAATAGCAATTATCCACCTGAAGAACAACATGGCGACGGGGCCGACGGAAAGACGGAGGAGCTATTCAAACACGGCGGCGAAGAACTGATAAGGTGCATGTATGAGCTTCTTTGTAAATATGGTCGGACGAAAGCATGCCCAACGATTGGAATTTAAGTGTGCTATGCCCAATCCATAAAAAAGGAGACCCCACAATCTGCGCCAACTACCGTGGGATTAGCCTCCCCAATATCGCATATAAGGTTCTATCGAGCGTATTGGGTGAAAGGTTAAAGCCCACCGTCAACAAACTGAATGGACCTTATCAGTGTGGCTTCAGACCAGGAAAATCAACAACCGACCAGATATTCACCATGCGCCAAATCTTGGAAAAGACGCGTGAAAGAGAATCCACACACCACCTCTTCGTCGATTTCAAAGCTGCTTTCGACAGCACGAAAAGGAGCTGCCTTTATGCCGCGATGTCTGAATTTGGTATCCCCGCAAAACTAATACGGCTGTGTAAACTGACGCTGAGTAACACCAAAAGCTCCGTCAGGATCGGGAAGGACGTCTCCAGAGCCGTTCGATACCAAGCGATAGTGCGAGTTCTTCAACCTGCTTCTGGAGAAAATAGTTCGAGCTGCAGAACTAAATAGAGAAGGTACAATCTTCTATAAGAGTGTACAGCTGCTGGCGTATGCCGATGATATTGATATCATCGGCCACAACACCCGCGCCGTTAGTTCTGCTTTCTCCAGGCTGGACAAGGAAGCACAGAAAATGGGTCTGGCAGTGAACGAGGACAAGACGAAATATCTCCGGTCAACAAACAAACAGTCGTCGCACTCGCGACTTGGCTCTCACGTCACTATTGACAGTCATAACTTTGAAGTTTTACATAATTTCGTCTATCTTGGAACTAGTAGCAACACCACCAACAATGTCAGCCTTGAAATCCAACGCAGGATAACTCTTGCCAACAGGTGTTACTTCGGACTGAGTAGGCAATTGAGAAGGAAAGTCCTCTCTCGACGAACAAAAACCAAACTCTATAAGTCACTCATAATTCCCGTCCTGCTATATGGTGTAGAGTCTTGGACGATGTCAACAACGGATGAGTCGACGTTGCGAGTTTTCGAGAGACAAGTTCTGCGAAAGATTTATGGTCCTTTGCGCGTTAGCCACGGCGAATACCGCATTCGATGGAACGATGAGCTGTACGAGATATACGACGACATCGACATAGTTCAGCGAATTAAAAGACAGCGGCTACGCTGGCTAGGTCATGTTGTCCGGATGTACGAAAACACTCCAGCTCTGAAAAAATTCGACGCAGTACCCGCCGGGGGAAGCAGAGGAAGAGGAACACCTTCACTCCTTTGGAAGGACCAAGTGGAGAAGGACCTGGCTTCGTTTGGAATATCCGATTGGCGCCACGTAGCGAAAAAAAGAAACGACTGGCGCGCTGTTGTTAACTCGGCTATAATCGCGTAAGCGGTGTCTACGCCAATTAAGAAGAATAGAGATTCAAAGCGTAGTCACGAAACCTCAATATCGTGCCCACTAGAAACAACTACGAGTATTGTATGCATCTTTTTAATCAAATTTATGTCAACTTTAGTAGTTGCTGCTGACATCTCGGGATTTTGAAAGAAACGCCTAGCTGTATTGCCATCGTTAGAATTCCCAAAGCCAGGTTTCGGATGGTCAACAATCAGACCAATTTTATCTTTAAATCCTTTTTGAATCCGTGCTTTATTTTCCGAAACTAATAGTTTCTCGCTTTCTGTTCAGGCTTGCCACTTTTTTATAGACAATTTATATGATAAGTGGAGAAGACATTCAAGAACCTAATCCACCCATGAAGTATTGAAAGCCCAAATTGTAAATTTTCTGTTTTACAACTTTCTTCACCATTTCATCAATTTTATTAAAATCTTTCGAGCTAGCTCCACATAAATAACATTTTTGTGTAGATGTTGTTTCTGTTAATGCGTTGCATACTTTTCCATCAATCATTGATAAAATTAAATTTTGTTTAACTTCCAAATATTTATTTCCGATATATAACCGAATTAACAAGATTTCGTATTTCTATACCAACTCTTTCGTTTTCAGTTTGTAACGTGGCTTTTATCACCTTACAATAATTTACGTCAACTTCGCTCCACAGTACATCATGTACCCTTACCATACCACCATACGTACTAAACTTCACCGCATTGACTACGCACACAACTTACCTCAGTACGATGATGAAAGCTGCTAGACCTTTCCACCATACGTACTAACGCACCATACGCATACAACTTACCTCGCTACGGTGACGAAAGCTGCGCGATGCTGCTATAAAAGCAAGCACTTTAGACCAAATGCGATCATTTGCTCCAGCTCGCCGAACCGGACGGTCGCCCAGCATCGCGCAGGAAAATAGCAGTAAGCAGGGGTAAGTGCATACCGTAGAAGTAGATATTTCGCAGGCATTGCGCAGAAAAGGCTTCACACTTCGGTGTGATGCCAGTGCTCGCAATGACTCTGCCGTAGAAGTGTAGTGCATACCGTAGAGGGTTCTTCGCAGGCATTGCGCAGAAAAGGCCTCACGCTTTGATGATGCCAGTGCTCGCAATGACTCTGCCGTAGAATGGGGTACTTCGCAGGCATTGCGCAGAAAAGGCATCACGCTTCGGTGATGCCAGTGCTCTCAATGACTGCCGTATACCATAGAATGAGGCACTTCGCAGGCATTGCGTAGAAAAGGCATCACGCTTTGGTGATGCCAGTGCTCGCAATGACTCTGCCGTTTTGTTAGGTTGGTATCGGTACGCGCAAAGGCTCGACCGTTACTATGAGGGGCACAGCTGCGCTGCTTCGAACAGCGTCAGTACTACTGCTTACGTACCGTAGGGCACCGTTATTAAAAAACTAACGTGACTAATAGGCGATACGTAAGTGGAGTACAGTTTCAGTTGATAGCTGGAGGCCAACGAAGACGGTTGGCGACTAATAAAATCTCTCCTACACAGAGGAGCCCGTCGTATACATCACTGTGCCAGTCACAACAAGCGTCAACGCCTGGCTCATAAATTCCGTTCACTTTCATCACCGTGCCAGCCTCAACAAGCGTCAACGCCGGACTCATCGATCCCGTTCATTTTCATCACCGTGCCAGTCGCAACAAGCGTCAACGCCTGGCTCATCGAACCCGTTCATTTTCATCACCGTGCCAGTCGCAACACGCGTCAACGCCTGGCTCATCAATCCCGTTCGTTTTCATCACGCTGGTCTGGCTGTCCGCATAAGGAGTGGGGGTGTGGATATAACTTTACGAGGATAAAACTCGTCTCTTTTTTGCTAAGGGTTCGTGGGTCCCAAGGCTGACCTTGGAGCGGCTGAGCATACCTCAGCTATGGACGAAACCCCATTACAAGTTCTAGAAACAGCTGTGGACTCTTTTACAAATTCAATTTTTAAAGGCCTGCAGAACCTGGTAGAAGCTGGGCGCGGATTTTGCCACATAATTTTGCTTCCATAAATCAACCTGATTGGAACAATACAGGTGATGAAAACTGATGAATCATTTGCACCCGGATTATGGTACGCTTGCTTATATGAGCTGTGTCCAGAGCTTCCATCGAATCCCCTTAGTGCTTATTGGACATATGAATAGCAAGGAAACCTATCTGGAGCAGATTGCCTTATAACATTGTACTGTTGTCGAGATAGCTTTTGCTTCCACCAAAACAAATAAAGCGTCTTCTTTGGACATTTGCTGTGATAGTGATGATTTGGCAATACTTTCATGAAATTTTTTCGCTCTCGATGGTGAACTTGCTGAACTCTTTGACGCTTCCACTTGCCCTGAAGCTCTAAAACTCATTTGTGCAGCATAAGATAATAAAGGCAAAAGCACACTATCTCTTAAAAATTTACTTTTTTTTGTTTCGTTTTCTCATTTGATTCTACAAATGAAAGTTCTTTGCGGCCACGTTTCATTCCTTGTGAATGGGTGAAACCTATCGAAGAATCCAGCCAACTTTGGTTTATTCTAAGGAAACGCTCTTCATGCCGATTGGCTCTGCTCCAACGAAATTTAAATTGACTAATAAAGGTTTTTATCCTGTCATCAAACTCTTTTATAAATTCATCAGATGGCTCAATACGCCTTTTCAATTGCTCTTTTAAAAATTCAAATTTTTCATAAAATTTATCACAGCCAGAGTTTTTCATTATGTCATAAAGACTTTGCGAGGAACCCAAATTACATTCTTCCTATAAGGAAGATAATAATATTTTTATCCTCTTTAAATGTAGTCAATGTCGGTATCGCTTTTACCATGTTAGTTAAATATACATCACTATTGTTATTTCTCTCGACTGCACATGACATACAAACATTAGTAAGAAAAATTGCGCGGGAAAAAACAATGTCGGTTATCATGATTTTACATATACCCTAAACCTTAGATAAGAACCTTATGCCATATTAATTAATTATTACAAAATGTAAGAAATCAAAATTTTATTTCAAAAATCTATGTGATGATGTTTATTGTTATACATATGGGCCATTCCATCAATTGGCGACATGGTTTTGTACCCGTGGTTCTCCGATTTTGACGAAACTATAGAATATCATAATATAGACCAAAATAAGAATATCTGTAAACTTTTTAGTGGTCAAAGTTGTATAGCGACAACTTTGCATTTTTTTTTGCTGTTCAGGGATCAGAGTCCCATACTTTTGAACCCTGATTCTAATGTAAAATTTAACGAGGAATCGAATGGGAAAGTCAATTTTGAAAAAAAGTTGGTGGAAAAGCACAAAAAATGGGATTTTTGGTAAAAAGTTGTTTTTTTCGGATTTTGAGCGACAACTTTGAATTTTTTTTGCTGTTCATGGGATCAGAGTCCCATATTTTTGAACACTGATTCTTATGTAACATTGAACAAGGAATCAAATGAAAAAGTCAATTTTGAAAAAAATTGGGGGAAAAGCACAAAAAACGGGATTTTTGGAAAAAAAATGTTTTTTTTTTGGATTATTTAAATTTTTTTGGATTTTGAAAATATTTTTATCAGAAAGCTGAGATTTTTTTACATAAAATTGGATAACTGCAAAATTTTTTTCACTCAATTTTGAAAAATAAAAGAAATAGTCATTGTTTTGTTTCATCTCAATTTGAATTGCGCGCCAAAAAACAATGGAGCAACTTTGACCACTAAAAAGTTTGCAGATATTCTTATTTTGGTCTATATTATGATATTCTAAAGTTTCGTCAAAATCGGAGAACCACGGGTACAAAACCATGTCGGCAATTGACGGAATGGCCCATATGTAAGTAAAACGCGAATTTTAGACTATTCCAGAATATGTTCTTATGTATTTAAACTGCCACTTATCGTAACGTAGGGTGTGAACAAAGCAAACAGGCATCCACTGAACAACAAAAACAATAACAAACCTTTTTTTTGCAATTGCTGTATTTGTTCTTCTTCTGCCTTGAGAAATTCGTGTATATTTGACCAGGCAGTTCGCATAAAGAAGTGCATATACTGAGAAAGTGCGCAGTATTGGCGCAACTTTTTTTTTTACAAAAAGAAACTACAACAGCCATAGATTACAGGAATGAAACAAGATTTGCTTTACCCCGCTTAACTCACAACTATATATCTGTATATAAGGTCGAAATCACAATATTTTAAGGCTTTTGCCCAAAAAAAAAATTAAAATACTTAGAGACACGTAAAAACACAAATGAAATATTTTTGTATTTACTAAATTAGCTGAACAAGAAGGCTCTATTACAATTTTCTCAAGATTTGTCCAGTTAAAGAAAATAAAAAACTTCGAAAAATGAAAAAAATCACGTACATCACTGTGCACATACAAAAAGAAATAAACTTGCAATTTTCAGAGAATATTACAAGAAAACCGTAAATTTTTTGCCAAATATTTGTTCAGTTAGTGATGTAGAATTTTATCTACTTTTGTTTTATACCAAAATATTACTTGTACCTTGAATTTTAATTTTTGAATTGATCTCCAAAATCGACACATTTTACCCCAGTGTGCGATGGCAAAAGCTAAAAATCATAAATTGAACAACTTCTAAAATATTATTTTAAGTTCTCTGCTTAAAGCATAGAAAAGGTGCAAATTGAATTCTGTATGATGTTGTATGTGAATTTAAGAAAGTGCTGGTCACTCCACCATATTTTTATCCTTTCCCTCCCGCTAGTCTTCTTTCATACAAAACGATATGCGTTTCTTGGAATATCACTAAGAAGCTTCACTTCTTCTGCGCGTAGGGACTCCACGAACCAGTTTTTTTTTATAAATGTGTAATTTGTTAACATTTTTAATGATATGATTTCAATAGCTTAGAGTATCTATAATGCTTAAACAAAAGAAATATTGTTTAATATTGATATTTATACAAATTACGATAATCATTAACATTGTTTTATATTTTTACAATTTTATTTTCAACAATGGGAAGTATATGTATATTTGTTAAAATTGAAACGATCGATGGGAATATAGATCATATGTATTCGGAATTCAAAAGGGAATTTTTATATATTATATCTTTTAAAAGTTATATATTGTACATTATACTTAAGCGGATAGATTTTTGTTTTAAAATGGATTAATTGTCGTTAGAATTTCCGTTGTCATTGTTGTCGTTTGCAAATTTAAAAGGACGTTTAATATTTGATGAATGTACGTTTTCTAGATATCTTTTAATAAATTTTGGTTCTTCTTTATGTCTAACGCTTTTGTAATTTTCTTGTTTCTAGGTAATTTTCCTTTCCTGTATTATGTTTAGAAATGATCTCCAATTTCGCTTCTCCAAACCGACTTTTAATTATGCTATGATTAATTTTGTTATTTTGAACATCTAAAGGTGTAGCTTTTATTGTGGTATGAAATGAATTGTTATAAAGTTTTAAGGCTTTACACATTTGAATAGTAATTATATCTTTTCTTCTAAATTTAGTGTTCTGATACGTTCGGTAAGAGTACCATTTATTCTTTCTACATCTGAATTTCCCGTATGGCCATATGGTTAAGTGGCATAAAATTCTATCTTTTTTCTGTATGAAAATTCACGGATTGGTTTTGAATTAAATTCATTATTTAAAACAAACTTTTTTATGTGGCCTTTAATTGACAAAAATTCATTAATTTCATCTATGTATGATCGTTTGACTCTTTCTATCGGGTAAATGTTAAATACTGTTAACATAAGTATCTATATGAACAATTTCATTAAATGTATTTGGTATGTCTATCATATTTTCGTAATGGAGAAAATATGTCGCAATTATTTATTATTTCATGGATTCTAATATTTAGTTGTGGATGGTTTACTTTATGCTTCATTCACTCGGTAAGTTGAAATAATGCCTGAATGTGCTACTTCGATTTTATGGAAAAACTATACTTGTCTCTTTAGTTCGTATTCATCTTCGAGGTTTTTGGTAAAGTTTGTACATTTTACAACGGAAATATTTTGACTGTTTGCGTAAGTATTTAAAAGTATTTGCTCTACTTCATTAAGTTCAAAATATATAGCGATCTTACCTCTTTCAAAATGTTTATTTACAATATTAATGACGTTGTGAGACCTAATATCTCTTATATCGATAAAAATGCATTTGTTTTGAAATTTTTCTACTTCTTTTTTTTCGATTCGACTAAAATTAGATGCTGTTTGGAACGAGTTACTACTGTATTGAGAATGTTAAAGTGATTATGTATAAGGATTTTCTTCATGAGAATGCCTAGTTTGGACTTATATTGAAAGCATTGTTTGGTCTTGTTGTTCACCAGCGTTTAAATATTTTATTTGCAACTTTTTGTTAAGGGTCATTCCCAAATTTTCGGAGTTCACCATGTTTATTTCATCACTGTTAATTCGACTTAGAAAATCTGCTATTTTATTTTCTTTACCGGTTATATAATCGATTTTTGCATCGTACTCTCCTAATTGTAGTAGCCAACGTTGTAGTCTTGGGTTTATATCCTTACCAAAGTACTTCTTCTGTAGCCATTTAAGTGGTTGGTGATCTGTTTTTAGATCGAATTGTCTTCCATATAAGTAGGGTCTGTAGTATGTTACTGACCACACTGTTGCTCATAGGGACTATGCACAAAGGGCTGTTTTAAGCAGAGTTGCTTTATCTAGTTATATTATGTTCTAACATTTCTTTTATTTTTATTTTTTTTTGTATTTCTAATTAATGAACTTGTGGATACTTATAAATTTTCGAATAAATAGGTACATATATCGTTTGTTGTAATAATTCATGCGTAAAAGAAAGTGTATCTCCTTCCTTGAAAAAATAATTCGTTAAATTCTTGTAATAGATCTTTTATCGTTGGGCTTTCTTCCATATTTAAATGATTCAAATTAAAGTTTTTCATAATATTAAATTCGAGTGCGCAAATTTCCGTTTTTTCATATTCGTTGATCAAAATGGAAATTCCTAATATAACAATAAATGTGTTTTCTACATCAATTTTAGCTTTAAAAGGAATAAATTTTGTCATATAATAGCTTCGTATTTATTGATATTAAAATCTATTACTTTCCATGATAAAGTACCTAAGACGTTAAATTCTTTCGGAAAAGGTGTTACAATTTTATATTTTATTTCGTTAATTTCGTTGATAGTTTCATAGCATAATGATTTGGAAAGTTTTTCCTTTTGAAGATTTTCGAATAAGGTGTTTGGTTTTATGATGCTAGTGGCTGAACCTGTATCTATTAGGCATATAATTCTGTGATTTCCTATTGATACTGTTATTATGTGGAGCAGAGGGTTTAAGGCGGTGTTAAAAAATTTATTTCTTTTTCTTCACCATTGCTAATTTCAATCAAATTTGAATTATTGGATAAACAATTTGTACTTTGATTGTAATCAACGCTCATATGAGAGCTTTTAGTTTTTCTTTTTTTTTTATTAGCTTCTGGTAATAAATATTTGTTTCTGTTTTCAATATCTTCACTATAACCAATATTACTTGGCGTGTTTTGTTTTATTTTGATGGTTATATTCGATTGTCCGTAACTGCATATATTTTTATGTTTTAGAAATGTTTTTTTTTGTAATAAATTGATTAATTTTCACAAAACTATTTTAATTCTTTTTCTTAATATTTTTCGACGTTTTTGTTTTATTTTTTTTCAATATATATATATTTTTCGACACAAGTGTAAAGAACGTTTTTTTCGATAAAAAAAAGGATGAAGAATAAGATAGGTAGCACGCTTTACTACTGTATGTTGAAAGTTGGCTTTAATTTTGTTACCATGTGAGTTTTTTAAACTGTGAATTGTTTTTGTTGGTTTCGCAAAATTATTGGTTTTTAACTGGCTTTTTTTGTGGCGTTTCACAAAACGGTTGTAAAAATGTAGTTGCTTTTTTTCGAAACTGTGCTTTATATATACATATATGTATATTTCTCGATACTGTACTTTTTACATAATTTTGTTTTACATTAAACCGTATTATTTTACTGTTTTTTTCGAAACTGTGCTTTATATGTATATATATGTATGTATATACCGCAATTTCCGTTGTTACTGTTTTAACGCATGTTTTTACTGCATGCAACAGTAAATTTTAGCTTTGTCGATACTGTACTTATTACAGCAAGCAATTTTATTTTATATTAAACAATATTATTTTACTTCATATACATAATGTATATATATAGCGAAATTTTTACTTTGTCGAAAATGTTCGTTTTTTTTGTGATACGTGACACTAGCATGACTATACGCAACTTTTTTAGCACTTATTTTCGTTTCTCGTTTTTTCAGCATTTTAGTGCTTTTTGCATAACGCTTTCTTTTCACTCAACACTTTTCATGCGATTTTTTTGTAAATGATGGGTAAGATTTTCACCAACAAATTTTCTGATTTTTTCTTTTTCCTGTAACTTTCGTTTTTTTTTTCAAATATCAGTTCGATTTTCACCAAAAGCAAAATTCTTTTGTTTGATTTTTCACTTTCACTATTTATTTCGCACTTTTCTTTTTTTTGTAAAATGCATATTTTAGTTCGATTTTCACCAAAAACAATTTTTTTTTTTGATATTTCACTATAGTTTTCGTCTTTTATAGAATTTTGTACTATTTTCGCACTTTTCTTTGTAAAATGTATATTTTTATTTTAAACTTTTTGCATTTTTGTTTGTTCTATATTTCTCACTAATTTCACTGATTTATGTATCGTTTAATTTTGTAACATTAATATTGATTCTTTTTTTTCAGCATAAAATTTTCGATTTTACTTTTTATAGGTTATTTTCTGAGTCAAACTTTCAGTTATATTTTCGGTAATACGTTTGTTCGCTTCCTTTGATCTATTGATCAAAGTTTCCCCGACTGCGCCAGTTATGGTTTTGAAATAAAAAAGCAATCTCTTTTATTGAGCTGAATCTTTAGACTAAAAAATTTGACATTGCTTATTAATTCTCTTACTACTTATCATAATACTAACTGTACTAACATCCTTTGTTAGTTCGCTTTTAATATAAAGATTAACTGTTTTAGCATTCCTTATGTGCGTGTTTACATATATATTAGGGTGTTTTTTTGATACATACAAAAAAATACGAAATGGAAAAATCAGGCTTAGAGCACCGTACTACCTCGCCGGTGCGAGTTTTGACTTTGTCGCAATGAGCACTTTTGTAGAGCGTTCAATTCTGAGGTCTAAAGTCAAAACGATTCCACAAAATGCCTCTGAACTGTAGGAATTTAAAAATAAAAACTCACGATTGTAGTGTATTTTCTATGGAAAATTTTTACATGCCTTGGTCCAGTTCTTAATGTTAACATTAAGGGCTAAAATTTTCAGGGAATTTTTTATAGGGTATTTCCAAGGAAATTTCGTGACGGGATTGAAAAAAAGTAATAGTTCTAAAAAAAACCCTAATGTGCATACGAGTATATTAAATTTCGTGTGAAAGTCGATAAATCTGCAACATAGCCGTTTGAAATTATCAAACAGGTTTACACAGATGTTGCTTTAGCAAGAATTGGTTTGTTTCGATGGCCCCCGGTCTTTGTGGAGGGCCGGGAAGAGGTCGCTGATAAAGACCAGAAGAATCCAAAGTGAAAACGATGCTTCTTGTCTTTTTTGACATCAAAGACATCATCTACCATGAATTTGTTCCTTCTGGACATACCGCCAACGCCAAGTTTTACGTGGAAGTCTTAAAGAGACTCAATCCAAGGGGTCAATCGGGTCCGACAAGACATCGCAGCTGATTGGAAGTTGCACCACGACAATGCACCGGTTCACACCGCCTTTGTTGTGGACAGCTACCTAACCTAGATCGGCATCGCTACGTTTCCGCAGCCACTCTACAGCCAACATGTGGTCCCCCCGGACTTTTTTGTTTCCTATTCCAAGGCTATTCCAGAGAATACCTTCGGTGATGTTTTCAATGCTTGGAAATCGCGCTGGCAACACATAATAGAATTGTTTTGTAATCAATTTTATTTTCTTTTCTTTATCGCTCTTACTTCTAAGGCTTTACAGTCGTTTTTTCGATTATAGGCAGACTTATTATATATCATACACTATGTTTTCGCTATTGGAAGCAATTCTAATTTCGGCAAACTCTAAGACTTCGTCTACGTATATCCATAAGTGGTATGTTTTCATTTCTTAAAAATTCTTTTGTAAATTCGATTTTGGACTGATAAAGTATAAGCTATGTTAATTAATTCCTCTTTTATTTTTTCTAATTTATATCTTATTTGAAGTATTAAATCGTTTGCACCTTATTTTTCTTCCATTATTAATTTGGATATTTTATTTATATATTTAAATTTTCTTCCATTTTTAACTGTTTTTTTTTTTTGTTTTTTTTTTTTAATTTCATTTATTTTTTCGTTTGTTAGTTTATTTTTTACAACTTGCCTACTGTAATTTTCTAAAACATTGTTTATCTTCTCTATCAAAGTATTTAGGGGTTTTACATAGTTTCATAAAGTTATAAGTTTTAACAATCCGACAACATAGCGTTCAAAGTTCTATTTGCGTAAACTTATTTTACTATGCAATCCCACAACAAAATTTTTACACTAGCATACATATTTATGATTTTATGATTTTACAATGCTTTATGACCCGTTGTGAGTACCCCAATTGTATTCTCTATTGTCATGATTTACTGCAATCCATTTTCAAACAGATTTTATAAAATCTAATGATCTTTTCTTAATATTCTGATTTATCCTAACACTTTTTATAAAATTTTTTGCTTGACTGAAAGGGATGTAAGTATGGGCTTGAGGGGATGGTTCGATATTTGTTCGTCGTCTCTATATGTAGAATGGTGTTGTCATAGACCAGCAGTTGTTTGAAATTTATAATTTTTAACGATCCAGTTTATATTTTTGTCGGTCGCGAATCTATTGTCTAGTTGGGAGGATGAGTAATGTGGGATCTGATATTGGCAGTTATTGATGTCAAAAGAGCTAAAGTCGCAGTCAAACTAAAAATTTAAACACAATAAAATAAATTCTATCCCATTCTGTAGTTATTCTTACTAATTCATTTTAATTTTGTTTTCTATTTCTATTTTTATTTTTATTTTTTTATAGTTTTTTAAGACTTTCGTGAACCACTCTGCCCTTTCTGGTGAGTAGTCTTTGAAAGTCGATCTGAAATTCCAAATCTTGTTCTTCTTTGAGCTTCAGTCTTTCTATGTTATTTTGTCTGGCTTTCTCATATTGTTCGGGGTTTATGTAGTCTTTGAGTCCGAAAAAGTTTTCTATTGGTGTTTGCCCAATTGTGTAGTGGATTGTAAAATTGTTATTGTGAACTGCTCTATCTAGTTATTTTTCACACTTTCTATTTGTCTTTGGTCTTTACGGAGCTTAAAATTTGTTCCAGAATTGAGTGAAACCGTTCAATTTGTCATTCCGATGTGCTTTTGTGTGGTAGTGTACAGCAGATTTTAATCTTTAATTGATCCTCGAGTATGAAAATCGTGGAGTGAGAATTGACTGATTTTTCGTTCTCAATAATTACAGTTTCTGCTATTCCAAATGTGAAAGATATTTGTCTGAGCGGTTCGCGTATTCATGCCTGAGCGTATTTGAAATATTTATCAATGGCTGTTAGTATTAATTTCTTCCCCGCTATAAATATGTCGATATAAAGAATTTATTCTGGATATTCAGAAATTGAAGTAAGTTTTATCTCATATTCTATATTGTCTGACTTTTTTGTTAATTTTAGACTTCATTTGGGGGAAGTAGAGTTTTTCGATGATATGTTTTTATACTCTTGCAACTAGTTGCTGCAGAGTTATAGTTTTGTTCACCTAATGGTTGTACGTATCACCAAAAATTAATCGAGATAGATAGGGTTATGTATATATAAATGAGTAAAGTTGAAATCTTGTTGACTGTCTGTCTGTCCGTCCGTGCAAGCTGGAACTCAAAAATTGAGATATCTTGATGAAACTTTGTATGCAGGTTTCTTAGTACAAAAAACGTTCGAGTTCGTAGATGGGCGTAATCGGAACACTGCCTCGCCCACAAATCAAAATTAACCGAAAATCTATAAAGTGACATAACTAGGCACTACATTAGGATAAAAGTATAACTCATATTTGGCAGATTGGATCGAAATAGACCGGGGCATTTGTGGAAAAAAAAAATTGTAAAAGTGGGTGTGGTCCCGGCCTCTAATAAGTTTAATGTATATATCTCCTAAGCCGCTAAAGCTACAACAGCCCAATTCGCTCAGTGCGAGTATTACAAAAACTCCTACCGACAGTGTGAAGATGGACGAAATCGGATGAAAACTCGTCACATAACGGTACTGTTCAAAACTACTAAAAGCGCGATAAAACAATAACTAAATGCGTCAGAGAAAAAAATCAAACAAAATTTTCATTAGCTATTCTCTACTACCGCTTCTAATTTTTTACTATCGCTACGTCAGAGCAGAGCATAGCACTTCATTTTTTTCTCTCGCTACAGCTATCGGTTTTTACTTAAAAAAAACTCGAAGCAGAGCAGAGCACATACTTTTACATTGTTATGCTATGGCAGGGATGGGCACATTTTTAGCCCGCAAAGTTAGCAAAGTGCGCACGAGGGTTAGATGAGGGGAATATCAGTTTACGGAGGGAAGGGCATAAAATGTTGCGAAAAAAATCAATTACATTCCTTTATAACTTAATGTTCATCGCAGAATGGTTGCGGCAATACTGACATTGTACACAAATTAAAGAGCAGAAGTTTACTTCATATCGGAATTGTACAGTTGTGTGAACAAAAAGAGGTAAACATAATTTGCAGGTTTTAGAGTTTCGCATTAATATTTGTTTAAATTTACCTTTGCATGGTGGGAAATTCTAATCACTGGCAGGAAAAATTATATGAGTTATACTTGTATCTAAAAAAAATTTATTTAATAAGTAAACAGCACATTTTAAAACTTCACAACACCTTATGGTTGTTCCCATTTTGTTCACACCACTGTACATGCGATAGAACAGTAATGGTGGTGATGACAGTTGTAAAAATTAATTTTAGCTACAATTGGAAAAACTTTTCTCAAGTTGTGGGCTTTTATACGTACATAAGCAAGGCAGTTTTATATATCTGCATATATAAAAAAAGGATACTTGTGACCATAATATATATTTGTTTAAACATATTGCATTTCCATTTGATGTAAATGCTTATATATGTAAATATATAAATTATTAAAACACTTGTTGAGTTTTAATCTTTTTTATTTCTCTTGTTTACACAAGAGCAGCCGTTTGTATCGGTCGAGTTATTACAACTGATTTGCTTAATAAAATATTGCGACGACCACGCCTAAATACCTGACTCTTTGTTTTACCTGTCAGTTGCTGCAAATGTTTTGCCGTGTGACTTGCAAAATGCAATTCGGCAATTTACCTCTGCTTTTCCGCTGTAACGATGTTGTTGTTGTCACGCGCTACCTAGTCGACGCTTCGTTATCAGTATCGGTGGGAGAGTTGTTGTTACGCTATTTCCACACTCAAAGCTGCCGACGCACCGTCAGCAATATCGGTGGGAGTGGAGTGTTGACCGGATACGTGTTTACCGGTGTTAACTTATATTATATATTTATATATAAATATATATTAATAATTGTAATATTTTCAGTTTGGTTGTTTTATCAAAATATTCAAAGAATTGAGATTTTTTTCTATAATTGTTCTGCTAAATTTTAAAAATCTAAGTTGCTTCTGGAAATGTATTAAAATAATAATACGCGCTATAGAGAGGGAACACATATTTTCAAAAATATAAGAAATCATAAAATAAAAATATACATATTTGCGCGGTATGGCATTATTGATTGAGAGTGGTTAAGCACACAAATAGAATATAAACGCTAATGGCAGAAACATCGTATTTTGCTACGAGCGGCAAGCGTTTTGTTCTCGTTTTCATGCGAACAATATTGCCATTACTCAATACGTATACATATGTAGTTTTGCATCTAACATTTCAATTATTATTTTTCATAACATAGAATATCAAAACTGAAATCAAACTAGTAAAACTAGTTCATATACATATTAAAAAATAATAGCATTCGACTCTGATTTTGAGTTAGTTTAAAAAAATTTCGAACATATTGAAGACATTTTTTATAATTACTACAGCATATCCAGATTAGCAACCCTGCTTGTGAGAGAGCAATCTGCTGACGCGTTTCTTCTAGGAAAACCCCAAATCGTTGGAAGTTCTATGGTAAGCGGGCGGCAGAAGCGCTGTTGGCTTACCATTCACATTGCGATCTCATAAGAAAAGAAAGTTTAAAGAAATAACTTGGTTTGAAACTTTTTGATTCGAAAATTATATCTTTGTTTGGAAGTACCTACACTTGTGAATAATTTTTTTCAATAATGAAATTAAACAAACATAAAATAAGAAGAAGGTTATTTGATTTAAATTTTGGTACAATAATGCGTGTAGCTACAGCAAATGAGATTAAACCAAACATAGAATTTATTATTTGAAATAAACTAAATTAAATGCTGTTATAAAGACATATTCAAAAAAAAATATTACTAAAATAAAATATTTATTATACTTTTTGTTATTTGTCTTACATTTTATAAATTTATAGTAATTACAAAGAAACTTAAAATTGTTAGGCAATTTTACAGTTAATACCCACAGTGCAACTTCCCATATATGCGCGCGCTCTCATTTGTAAACATGGTGTGGCAAAATACGTTGCTCTCATTTGTAAATATGGAGTAGTAAAATAGGTTGCTTAGTTTGCCCGCGATGATCCCCTCATCTAGCCCTCAAAATGTGCACTCGTGCCCGAACGGGCAAAATGCCACTGAGGGCTAATATGCCCACCCCTTTACTTATGTATTACGCTTTGGTTTTTTACACAATCCTGCTTGTTTTTGTTGATCAAAAACCAAGGGTACTTTGAAGTAACGTGCGTATCTACCTACACTACACTTTTGTACAAATATTTGAGTTTTTATACAAAAAACTTTTTATGTTGTATTTGTTACTGTATTTTACTTGTACCCGATGTCGATGGGGTATATTTTTCAGTAGATGTTTTATATATTTATATGCAGCTGTATGTACATATACATATATACGCATGTACATATATACATACATATGTATATATGTATGTTCGTACGAAAAACCACGAAAAGAGAATTTACCTGACCGCAGGTAATTTTCTCAAGTTTACTCGTTTGTATGTATATAAATTATTAAAACACTCGTTGAGTTTAATCTTTTTTATTTCTCTTGTTTACACAAGAGCAGCCGTTTGTATCGGACGAGTTATTACAACTGATTTGCTTCATAAAATATTGCGACGACTACGCCTAAATACCTGACTCTTTGTTTTACCTGTCAGTTGCTGCACATGTTTTGCCGTGTGACTTGCAAAATGCAATTCGGCAATTTACCTCTTGCTTTTCCGCTGTAACGATGTTGTTGTTGTCACGCGCTACCTAGTCGACGCTTCGTTATCAGTATCGGTGGGAGAGTTGTTGTTTCGCTATTTCCACACTCAAACCTGCCGACGCACCGTCAGCAATATCGGTGGGAGTAAACCGGATACGTGTTTACCGGTGTTAACTACCCTCCCTCTTGAAATGAAGGCGTCCGCGGCTTCTTTGATGACTTTATTCAATATCCCCATGCTAGTTCGTTTTCGTTTCACTAAGATTGCTCCAATTACAGAGATGACAAATAGGAGCAAGAGAAGTGCGCCCCCTGATTGTAATGAACGGGCGTTAACGAGATCATGCAGCCTCGCTATGTGCTTAATGTTCCGGATATTTACTTTCTGTAAGTATGGTAACGATAGTAAATTAATGTGTTCGGTGAAATTTACATATTGTGCGCGTGCAGCTTCGGGATGCGATCGAATAGTTTTAGCCCAGTTGACGTAGGTCGTAGTGTTTACCATAATCTCTGAATCAAATTAGTTAGTTTCGTCAAGTTCTGGGATTGAATAGACGCTGGTTGATCGTTGATTACCAGGATGCCATTATCAACTTCCTCAATAGCGGGAACGTTATCGGCGGATTTTGACTTACATTTTGCGGAGTGTTGGTTAAGTAGTTGTAGTGTACAGGGGCTTTCCTTCAGAGGCTGACAAAAGTTTGCCACTACAGCTTCCTTGCAGTTGTAGAGTGGAATGTATCTACCATTACATTCAGCAATAGCGTCTGTTTCTAGAGAGATAATTTTTCCGTCATGGATCACTGGCAGCAACTTTACATTATTACAGAATCTGTCTATTTTTGGGAATTTAATAACAAAGTAAATGCAATTCGTATCTTGAAATATTTTAATTTTAGAAATGGACAATAAATCACTTATGCTAATATTTGCAGAGTGTTCAGCAGCTAACAACCCATACCATTTAGCAGGATAGGGTTGACGATATTTAACCTGCCCAGAGTGATTGACGTTAAAATGGTTTCCAATTCCATTATAACTGCTCTATTTCTGGCGAAGGCTAGAGAAAAGAGATATCCCGTATCTATTTCAGTGCTTTTTGCATTTTGTAGTAATTTGTTTACTGTCACTGTCAATTCGTTTATTTTCTTTTGTGTAGCTGAATTTATCGCTATTTGTTGTTCGTTTCTTTCTAATAGGGCATTGGTTCTGGTCTCGAGCATTTTAAAGTCGTCGGAGTCTGGAGTCCCTGTTATGTATTTCAAGGCAGTCCCCAGAATATTTATACCTCTAGCGTACCGATGGTGTATTTTTATTGCGTCCAATAGTTGCAATATTTCATTAGCGTCGTTCTCTAATAGTCGTTTAATATGTGATTGTGGGAATTGGATCAGTAGTTCGTCTGTCTCCTCAGCTACTGCTTCGAATGTTGATAAATTAGTTCTATGAAGTAGAAAGTCATGCTGCTCATAAACAGCTACAGCTCCGGATGTAATTGAAATGTAATAAGAGTTGGTATAGTCGAGAATTTCCGCGTTAGCTCGAAAGCTTAATGAAAGTAGAGAATGTAAGGGCGACAGAAGGGTGAGCAGTCAGTGTCTTAAATTACTTTTGTGCACTTTTCGGTCATCAATTATAACAAATGTCCCAAGATCCTTTTGGATTACTTTTTCTGTGTAAAGTTTTGAAAATTTGTTTCCTATTCTTTTATTAGTCTTCACATAAACTTTATCCCCTGGATTATACTGTCGTGTTTGTCTATTTTCATTATGTTTTTGTAAATCTTTCTGCTGAATACATGTAAGTCTAGTTTTTATTTCCCTTATTAATTCGTCCGGTATTGAATGTATTACGTCTATTGGTTTTTTGTTCGTTACTGAATGAATTGTGCGGTTGTACTTAGCTGTGGCTAGCAGAATTAGCTCAATTGTGTTAGCGATACCAGTCTCAAGCTTCTGACAGCGGGCGATTTCCGTGAGGGTACTGTGGAATCTTTCTACCTGACCGTTCGTCGTACTATGGGCGGGTAGGGTATTGTAGATTTCGACGCCAAAGCGATTTTTGAGTATAGATTTAATGGTTTCTGAATTCAAAGATCTCTCATTGTCATAGACCAACACCTTAGTATTTCTGTAAAAGTTGAGAAGCTCGTATATGGCTTCTTTAACATCAACTATGGCTCTAGATTTGATTGGAAATACTATTGCAAACTTTGAGAACTTGTCTATTGATGTTAGGAAATGTGTCTTATCGGTGGAGTAAACGTCAACATGAAGGATTTCTCCCGGATATTCAGGTAAAGGAGTCGATCCTATTTCTGGGTTTGGGGGATGCCGTTGGTATTTGGCCTCTTGGCATATCTTGCAATTAGAAATTATTTCCCTCAAAATTTGTCGTATTTCGGGGAAATAATAACTTTCAAGGACTTGTTCCTGGTTTTCGCGGAGTGACCGATGAGCTCGATTATGTTCAATTTGAAGTATTTCGCGCTGGTCATCTTTGTTGAAGACATCTATTACCTGTTTGGTGGTATGACGGAATTTGGCGGCCGGATATGCCGTGACCAGCTCATCTTGAATCTTTGCCAAGATGGGCAATTCACACTGCAAGCCGTTCACAACATTTGGGTTGACACATTGTCTTATAGTTTTCATCAGTTCGCCTACGTTATTGAACGATATTCGGTGCCTCATTCGGGACTTAAATATAATTTTCGAGTTAAGCGTTGTGGAATTTCCTTCTTCAAGGACTATTTGATTCCGAAAACAATTTATGGGGTTCTTTACAGTGGGGATGGTTTGAGACACTCTGAGCGACTCTTCGCTATTCGTAGCCATGCTTGCCGAGTCCATGCCGTGGTCTAATGCATTTATATTTTGTCGGGAGAGGGCGTCTGCGACGAAGTTTTCCTTACCAGGCTTGTAATGAAACTGCGGTGAAAACTCTTCACCTTCTCTTCTTCTTCTCTTCTTTTCATTTTCGCGTTCGGATTTTTATCGGATAAAGCGAATGTGAGGGGTTGGTGGTCGGTGTAAATATTCAAATTCTATACGCCATACAAATAGGCTGCTTTCGTAAACGCAATATACAAAGCATTTTTAAAACAGATGCCCATGCCATGCCATGCATTTATGCATTGCAACCCTGCTTTACGAAAATATGCAATGTATTTATATGACGTTTATGAATGCACATGTGCATTGTCTACAGCTGTTAGAGTTAGTTGTGTTACTAAATAAATTTTTTGTGTTTACAAAAATGGATGATTTATTATTGAGCACATTAGGAAATGCGATTACTTTGGCAGAAACTACAAGTAGTAGTAATAGCTTAACAATTGCTAAAAATTTTGTAAAAATCCAACAGAGGTTGTCTGTCTTAGCTTACCGATGTGAAAATAAAATACGAATTTTAAAAATTAAAAACTTTTCAAAGAGCATTGTGGGTATGCATAATGTATGATTTTTCACATTTTCGAATGGAATAATCAACATTTAAGGTGACTTTCAACTAAATAATTAGTTACACACATATATGTATAGAACCCTAAAAAGAATTTGTTGCTTAAAAAAAGATGTCATAAAATTCCCAAATACTGTTGCAGAACAAAAACAAACATGTGACGAATTTTCAGCTAAACGCAGCCATCCGTTCCCATATGTCATAGGTTGTATAAATGGTACGCATACTATTTCCATCTCACAACCAGTTAAGGACAGTATTAGTTTTTATAATAGGAAGTGGAAGTTTTCAATTGTTGTCCAAGTAAGAATGTTAAGCTTTATTAAAAATTGTTCATTTATAATTAATTGAACTTATTTAGGCAATTGTGGTTAGTCATCTTAAGTTCATAGATGTGTTTATTGGCTACCCCGGACGCTGCCACGATGCTGCTATATGGGAAATGAGTCCTATTAGAAAGTCAATAGTCAAGGGAGAATTAAAAATTTGTTCCGGTTACCATTTATTAGGCGATTCGGCGTATCCGCTGGAAACCCTCCTAATGGTACTTTATAGAGACAATGGTTTTTTAACACCTAAAGAATTCGATTCGGCATATCCGCTGGAAACCCTCCTAATGGTACTTTATAGAGACAATGGTTTTTTAACACCTAAAGAAGTATAACAAAATTTTATGCTTAACAAGAGTTCATATAGAACAGGCATTTGGAATATTGAAAAAAAATTCCGTATTTTGAAATATATTGATGTGCTACATGCACATTTACCAAAAACTTTCACGACGGCCTGTATAATTCTTCCTAATATTATTATCGAAAATGAGACTGATGAACCCTGCGTCATAAGTGAAGAAGAACAAATTGAGCCATTTAATATCGAAAATAGCTTTTCACAATTACCAACTACAAGTCGACAGAGAGAAAAAGCCAAAAATAAACGGGACGGCATTGCCACTTTACTATGCGCATAAGTAATGAAATATTAACTGTTTTTTAAGTAATAAAACATGAATTTGATATAAAACTAGTAATCTCGGCTCGTTTACCTGCTACAAAGACGCCTCAATCGCCTCCCTCCCTCCCTGCAGCACCTTTTGCTATCCGTATCCCTTGCCCAATTCCACTGCCACTCCCACCCCCAATCGAACATTAGCCTTCCTAAGGCTATTTATTATTGCTTTATTGCATAGAATAGTTTTATTAAAATTAAAATCACATTCATTGTCAAAACGCTACATTTGTTAAACTTAAAAATTCATTGCATATTTAAAAAAAAAACTTAAATTAAGTAATTAAAAAATTAGGTATTAAGATTACGTTCTAATATTTCGTATGGATCTTAGTTCCTGCACTTTTTCCTTTTCAATGTTTACTTTTTCCTTCTCAATCTCCACCAGTGCCTCTAACAATTTTGCTTGTTTTTCCGATTCGGAGGCCAAGAACTCAATGACTTCATTTCTCTTCCGTTTTTGGGCAGTTCCAACTACTTTGGTGAACTCTGATGATGGTGCAGAAGGTGAAGGCGATGGAGTATCATTTGATGATAAATCATAAGTTAGTTGATCCAAAGAATAATCGAGCATGTTATCAGGTACAGATATACTGCTACGTGTACCATAAACATCATCCATCTCATCAAAAAAGTCCCAATTTGTGGCAGACTTACCGGACGTTCCATTTCTTCTTTTTATTTTTCTATACGTCCCTAACATATTGGTGAAGCAGCGCGTTATCTCTTCTACTGAAGGGGAAAATGTATTGTCCAGTTCTTGAATTTCCCGTCGAATTGTTTGCCAAATTGTGCTGCGTTTTTTTATTTTGGCGGTGAAGTCACTTTCATGGCGAAGTCTTATTGACATGAGCAATTTTTTACGCTCTTGCGTCCACTTTTTATCACTACAAAGAAAAATTACGTGAAATAACAATTAAATTCTAATAAAAATATATACTTCATTAAAAATTACTTACTTCATTGGCGAACCATCCATTTCAACTCTTGCCGTTTCTTTTGACTGCAATGCATGTAAAACAAAAGTCATGCACATTTTGACAACTCATGCGCATGAAATAGGGTTGTCATTCATTTATGAATTCAATACTTTGTCTAAATTATTACAGTGGCGTTTACGAATAGTATGCAATGCATGTATGCTTTGCATATTGCGTTTACGAAAGCAGCCATAGTTACGCAGCTTTTGTAGAGCCCATACTATTGCCAGCAGTTCTCTCTCATTGGTAGCGTAGTTCTCTTCGGTTGAAGAGAGGGTCCTGGAAATCACCGTGATAGATCTTCCATTCTGTGACAGAACGGCATAAGAAGAGGCATCTGTAGTCAGATCATATGTTTGCTTGTACTCAGGATAAAGAAGTAATACGTCTTCTGATCCAAGGATTTTCTTAATCTTATTAAATGCATTAAGTACTTCTTCATCAAGAGTAATTTGAATTTTCTTCGACTGATTAGCGCCTATATTTCCGTTTTCCCCCCTTAGGTACTTCGTTAGAGGTCTCGCAATCGAGGCATAGTCCTTTATAAACCGTCGATAATATCCTGCTAATCCTAGGAATGAACGCAAAGCTCTTAACGGTTTTGGGATAGAAAATTCTAAAATGTCTTTGACTTTGTCGGGACATGTTTTGATTCCCTCCTTTGATACGGTAAAGCCTAGAAATTCAACACTTGCCTGAAAGAACTTGGATTTTTCAAGCGAAACGCGCATATTAGCATCGAAAAGTTTTGTCAGGATTTGCTCAATGTCCTTACTGTGTTGTTCGGCAGTTTGGGAGAAAATTATAACGTCGTCTATGTAAACATGGCATGTTTTCCCAATTTCTTCTCTAAGGACATCGTCAATCGCCCTCTGGAAAATGCTAGGGGCATTTTTCAGGTCAAAGGGGAGGCCACAAAACTCGTACTTTTCATTATTAACTGAGAAAGCCGTTTTCTCCCTATCCTTTTCCGCAAGTTTGATTTGGTGAAATCCTGATTTAAAATCTATTGTCGAGAAAAATCCAGCTTTTCCCATGTTTGCCAAGATTACAGAGGTGTCCGGAATTGGGTATTTATCGTTTATTGTCTTACTGTTTAGCTTTCTAAAGTCAATTACGAGTCGTGATCGCTTGTTGCCCCTTTCGTCTAAACCTTTCTTATCTACAACCCAAATTGGATTGTTATAAGGGGAACGGGATGGTCTAATGATTCCGTCACGCAACTGATCTCATATCTCCCTATTGACAAATTCCGCAGAAGCATTGGGGTACGGGTAACTTTTTGAGTAGACAGGTAAATCGTCCACGGTCCTTATTGTACCTACAATGTTGGTATTGAAGGGCAGTGCTTCATCTGGATCAGCGAAAACTTTAGCATGACGCTTTAGCAGTGTAGAGATATCAATATTGTCCTCGCTTGTTTTCGATTTGCTTTCTGCTAACTTGTTAACGTCCGAACAGTAGGGGTACAAGGTTCTGCGTCATAATAATAGCCATCATAGCCGGTATCACTCCAATATTCACTTTCTGGTTCATATTGGTCCTGGGTGAAGATTGTTGATACGCTGAACTTTTTGTATTGGCAGCTGATCACTACCATGCTGCCTTTTCTCAGCTTTTTCTTTATTCAAGCCTGTATCTGGACGGTTTATCTTAGGGTAGGCTCCTTGACTACGGTACCTATCGGTATTACCACGGAGTTGCTGGGGTCTGTTCTGTCTGAGTCGGGAATATGATGGGTCTATGTTCATTAGTACTGGGGTTTTCTGAGTTAGAGTGTATTCTCGTTGGTCTTGAGGTACTCTACGGTATTGGGGTGAATAATAATAAGGGTCTAAGTTATGGGGTGCCTGCCTGTTAAAGGAGCATGCAAATGTTGATCTGGCTTGATTCGCTTCCAGTTCCTGCGCTAGAGCAAGTGCTGACGGAAGATCAGCGGGTCTAGAGGAGAAGAGAACATCGCACAAAGGGCGGTTGAGTCCCGATATGAACACGCGAAGGGCATCATCCCGATATTTCTTGTTAAGTGATCCTATCAGCGTGGTGTTCTTACCGTAGGTCATGATTGTTTTATTGACTATCAGAGTCAACTTTCTCTCCACTGCATCATAGAACTCCACCACTGATGATTTTCCTTGCCTAAGGGTCGACAATTAACGGGTCGCTTCGCCTTTGAACTCCGGCAAGGTTTTCACAAGGTCCAAGGATTCGTCACATGGTATTCCGGGTTGAATAGTCACCGGTTCGTGTGGGTAACACGAACCTGGTGTTTCGATTCTTGCTAACCTGTTTGTCAGTTCGTCAACCCGAGACTGAAATTCTCGCCGGGAATGCTCCGGTCGCAGCACGAATGGCGGTATTACAGAAGAGCTTCGGAAGCCAGAGTTTGTGCGTCCATATTTAATTTTTCCTAAGTCAGTCAAGTGCTAAGTGGATATAGGGATTTCCCTTTCTAACCGTTACCCACCTTTCTTCTTCTTCTTAATTGGCGTAGGCACGAAGCGCGGGTTTCCATAGCCGAGGAGTTAACAACAGCGCCGAGTCGTTTCTTCTTTCGCTACGTGGTGTCAATTCGAGACTGAAATTCTCGCCGGGAATGCTCGGTCGCTTGGTCCTGACAGTATTAAGGAGGTCTTCTAGAGTTTGTGCTTCCATATTTAATTTTTTCGAAGTCAGTCAAGTGCTAAGTGTTTATAGGGATTTCGGACAACATGACCGTTACCCACCTTTACAAATGTAATTTATTATTTAAGAATTACCAATGTCGATAGTAAAAAAAAAATTTTTTTTTTTTTTCATCGTTTTTAACGAATGCGATATTCGCCGTGGCTAACGCGCAAAGGACCATAAGTCTTTCGCAGATTTCGATAAGCTATGTCACTAAATAAGGTAAGATAAGGCAGCAGCACGATGATTCCTGGGGTTGTGATCCAGCAGCAGGAAGACAGGATTACGATGATTAGGATGCTTTATTTCTAAGAGCATTGGCTCCACACTTTCTTCCATGGTTAGGTAGTGTTTAAATTTCACAAAATAATATGTTTAATGCAATGAGAGTTTAATGAAATGGTTGCGGTTAAAATTTTTCAAAATAGAAAATTGTTCGTAGCTCTCACTATTTATGAAGTGTTTATTAAGTTAAATGTTTTTCCGCGACTGTCGGGTGTATTCGAACCACGGCCACGCACAGGATTTGTCCTTTATAAGGATAACACAAGAACTGCACTATGGCCTCACGTTGGGCGCCATTTATTAAAACACTTCTTGAGTTTTAATCTTTTTTATCTCTCTTGTTTACACAAGAGCAGCCGTTTGTATCAGTCGAGTTATTACAACTGATTTGCTTAATAAAATATTGCGACGACTACGCCTAAATACCTGACTCTTTGTTTTACCTGTCAGTTGCTGCACATGTTTTGCCGTGTGACTTGCAAAATGCAATTCGGCAATTTACCTCTGCTTTTCCGCTGTAACGATGTTGTTGTCACGCGCTACCTAGTCGACGCTTCGTCATCAGTATCGGTGGGAGAGTTGTTGTTACGCTATTTCCACACTCAAAGCTGCCGACGCACCGTCAGCAATATCGGTGGGAGTGGAGTGTTGACCGGATACGTGTTTACCGGTGTTAACTTATATTATATATTTATATATAAATATATATTAATAATTGTAATATTTTCAGTTTGGTTGTTTTATCAAAATATTCAAAGAATTGAGGTTTTTTTTCTATAATTGTTCTGCTAAATTTTAAAAATCTAAGTTGCTTCCGGAAATGTATTAAAATAATAATACCCGCTATAGAGAGGGAACACATATTTTCAAAAATATAAGAAATCATCAAATAAAAATATATTTGCGCGGTATGGCATTATTGATTGAGAGTGGCTAAGCACCCAAATAGAATACAAACGCTAATGGCAGAAACATCGTATTTTGATAGCGGTAAGCGTTTTGTTCTCGTGTTCATGCGAACAATGTTGCCATTACTCAATACGCATATGTAGTTTTGCACACATCTAACATTTCAATTATTATTTTTCATAATATAAAATATCAAAACTGAAATCAAACTAGTAAAACTAGTTTATATATTTATAAATAATAGCATTCGACTCTGATTTTGGGTTAGTTTAAGAAATTTCGAACATATTGAAGACATTTTTTATAATTACTACAGTATATCGAGATTAGCAACCCTGCTTGTGAGAGAGCAATCTGCTGACGCGTTTCTACGGGGAAAACCCCAAATCGTTGGAAATTCTATGGTAAGCGGGAGGTAGAAGCGCTGTTGGCTTACCATTCACATTGCGCTCTCATAAGATTCATTTGGGCATACATACTATATGTGTTTGAAGAAACAGTGGTTCGTAAACTGAAGTTAATGTTAAAATTACTTTTTATTAAGAATTTTAAAGAAATAAACTGGTTTGAAACTTTTTGATTCGAAAATTATATCTATGTTTGGAAGTACCTACACTTGTGAATAACTTTTTTCAATATTGAAATTAAACAAACATAAAATAAGAAGTAGGTTATCTGATTTAAATTTTGGTACAATAATGCGTGTAGCTACAGCAAATGAGATTCAACCAAACATAGAAGATTATTTGAAATAAACTAAATTAAATGGTGTTATAAAGACATATTAAAAAAAAATTATTACTAAAATAAAATATTTATTATACTTTTTGTTATGTGTCTTACATTTTATAAATTTATAGTAGTTACAAATAAACTTAAAATTGTTAGGCAATTTTACAGTTATTACCCACAGTGCAACTTCCCATATATTCGCGCGCTCGCATTTGTAAACATGGTGTGGCAAAATACGTTGCTCTCATTTGTAAATATGGAGTGGTAAATTAGGTTGCTCTCACTTCCCTCTTCATGTTTGCCTGCGATAATCCCCTCATCTAGCCCTCAAAATGTGCCCGAACAGAGGGCTAATATGCCCACCCCTGTGCTATGGCTCTGCTGTGGCTGCCGACAAAGTGAGAGCGGTAGCGATAGCAAAGCAATAATTCTAGAAATTTTGCTGCTACGTAGTAGTAAATGAAAACCCTGACGTAAGCTCATTTTTGTATATACTTGAACATAAACCAACAACAACTTTTGTAAAAAAGTGTAAAAATTTATGATTTTAAGATGCGTTATGGTAAGTTGTGAGAACCCTACATATGTATATACATACATATGTGTGATCAAAATTCAAGCAAAGGAGCGACCCAACTCCAATGGATATGAAATCAGTACACTAGGGATATAATGCGCATATAATATACTATTTTGAAATAACAGAGGGTATCCAAGCAGCATGCCCCTCGGGTCTCAAGGCTATTCCGGAGAATGCCTTCCGTGACGCCTTCAATGCTTGGAAATTGCGCTGGCGCGCTGCATCGAAGCAGAAGGAGCCTATTTTGAAAGTTTTTGAAGAATTGAAACGATTGGTTCAATTAATTTTTTCAAATCGACTCATTTCTAATACTTTCCCGACAAACCTTTTATGTACATTTTAGTGTTGAATTTTTCCTACCCTTAACAGGGTATATTAAGTCTGTCACGATGTTTGTAGCACCCAGAAGAAAGCGTCGGAGACCCTATAAAGTATATATATAAATGATCAGTATGTTGAACTGAGTCGATTTAGCCATGTGCGTCTGTCTGTCTGTCCGTCTGTCTGTTTATATACGAACTACTCCCTCGGTTTTTAAGATGTCGTTTTCGAATTTTGTCAACATAATTTTTTTATTCAAGAAGCAAGGATGGAGTCATGTGTAGAAGTTCACGCAAGTGAGGAAAGTTCTCTGATCGCCATTCACTTGGGAGTGGCCAGAAACGATTCTTTTACACATGGCTCAAGCAGCTCACTACTTCCGGTCTTTGACCAAGTATCCTCTGGGTAGCCTAAGAACATCCGTTCGAAGGTGAGCTAATGTGAGAAGGCGAAACATTCCCTACATAGGGTTGTGCGCTGGGCTTGGGACCCGCCACGTAAAAAACAATACCAATGAAAAGGAAAACACAACCTCGGATGAGAGACCCCCCTTTTGATGACGACCATGGCAAACGGAATAAGGACTACGATTTGAGGGCATGCACCTGGAATGTCCGGACCCTTAATTGGGAAGGTGCCGCTGCCCAGCTGGTTGATGTCCTCGCAAAAATAAAGGCTGACATCACCGCCGTCCAAGAAATGCGATGGACGGGACAAGGACAGAGACGAGTAGGTCCTTGTGACATTTACTACAGTGGCCATATAAAGGAGCGCAAGTTTGGTGTTGGATTCGTGGTGGGAGAGAGACTCCCTCGCCGAGTACTATCATTCACTCCGGTGAATGAACGTCTAGCCACAATCCGCATCAAAGCGAGGTTCTTCAACATATCGCTGATCTGCGCCCACGCTCCGACGGATGAGAAGGACGATGTGACCAAAGATGCCTTTTATGAGTGCTTGGAACGCATTTATGAGAGATGCCCCCGCCACGATGTCAAAATCGTGCTTGGCGACTTTAACGCCAGGGTGGGCAAAAAAGGTATATTTGGCACTACGGTCGGTAAATTCAGCCTCCACGACGAAACATCCCCAAATGGGTTGAGGCTGATTGACTTCGCCGGGGCCCGAAATATGGTTATCTGTAGTACTAGATTCCAGCATAAGAAGATTCATCAAGCTACCTGGCTGTCTCCGAATCGAAAAACTACGAACCAGATCGATCATGTTGTGATAGATGGAAGACACGTCTCCAGTGTTTTAGATGTGCGTGCGCTCCGAGGTCCTAACATCGACTCGGACCACTATCTTGTTGCAGCTAAGATTCGCACTCGCCTCTGTGCAGCAAAAAACGCACGCCAACAAACACAAGGAAGGTTCGACGTCGAGAAGCTGCAATCACAACAGACAGCCGAACGATTTTCTACTCGGCTTGCACTCCTGCTCTCTGAGAGCACTAGTCAACAACTCGGTATAAGGGAACTGTGGGACGGCATTTCAAATTCCTTACGTACAGCTGCAACCGAAACCATTGGTTTTCGGAAAGAGCAAAGAACAGCTGGTACGACGAAGAGTGCCGTGTCGCAGCGGAGAGAAAAACAGGCTGCCTACCTCGCCACGTTACGATCGACCACTACACGTGCGGGATGGGATAGATACCGAGAGTTGAAGAGGGAAGCGAGACGCATTTGCAGACAGAAGAAGAAAGAGGCCGAAATGCGTGAGTATGAAGAGCTTGATAAGCTGGCCGACAGGGGTAATGCTCGAAAATTCTACGAAAAAATGCGGCGGCTTACAGAAGGTTTCAAGACCGGAGCATACTCTTGTAGAACCCCCCAAGGGTGATCTAGTCACTGATGCCCAGAGCATAGTTAAATTATGGAGGGAACATTTCTCCAGCCTGCTGAATGGCAGTGAACGCACAACACCAGGAGAAGGAGAACCCGATTCCCCAATCGATGACGATGGAGCAGACGTTCCATTACCCGACCATGAAGAAGTTCGAATAGCAATTGCCCGCCTCAAGAACAACAAAGCGGCAGGGGCCGACGGACTAAGATTGAAGCCCACCGTCAACAAACTGATTGGATCTTATCAGTGTGGCTTCAGACCTGGAAAATCAACAACCGACCAGATATTCACCATGCGCCAAATCTTGGAAAAGACCCGTGAAAGGAGAATCGACACACACCACCTCTTCGTCGATTTCAAAGCTGCTTTCGACAGCACGAAAAGGAGCTGCCTTTATGCCGCGATGTCTGAATTTGGTATCCCGCAAAACTAATACGGCTGTGTAAACTGACGTTGAACAACACGAAAAGCTCCGTCAGGATCGGGAAGGACCTCTCCGAGCCGTTCGATACCAAACGAGGTTTCAGACAAGGCGACTCCCTATCGTGCGACTTCTTCAACCTGCTCCTGGAGAAAATAGTTCGAGCTGCAGAACTAAACAGAGAAGGTACCATCTTCTATAAGAGTGTACAGCTGCTGGCGTATGCCGACGATATTGATATCATCGGCCTCAACACCCGCGCCGTTAGTTCTGCTTTCTCTAGGCTGGACAAGGAAGCACAGAAAATGGGTCTGGTAGTGAACGAGGGCAAAACGAAATATCTCCTGTCATCAAACAAACACTCGTCGCACTCGCGACTTGGCACTCACGTCACTCTTGACAACGTCCGGTGTGTTTTACGTGGGCACCTGCTGACGACAGCCTTACTCCACGGCGCTCAAAAGCACAGCGGATCAAATCAATGCGTTGATGAGCGCCCTGAGAATGCAGAGCATTTTCAGTACCAATTGGCAGTGTGGAATGGACACACTAACCACCTTGGTAGGGTTCGAGGCCCATCTAAAACCTCTGCCGTGCTTTGGGTCCGGCACCCGGTTGCAATGCAACTCCACATTCAACTGACAAAGTCAGTTCTTCCCGCGATTTGGGTTTTAACCACAACCACCACGATACTCCCCGAGGGGCCAGTCCGCACGAGCAGGTTGGAGCGACTCTCCAAGGGCTCCTGCTCCCCGTGGTACCAGAATTAAGTCTCCGGTCAGACCTCGTAGCCGAAACTACTACCAGTTGAGCTTCCATACGGCTCTGGACTGGTGGCCAGGGGTTGGACCCCATACACACATCCCTAACACACCCCAATCATACAGAAACTAACCCTAACTTCCAGCTAACCGCCTTCGCCGCTTAAACAGTTCACGCGCAAACGACCCTAATTGTTCGGTATTCCGACTAGTGGAGATCACACCACTAACATCTAATTGTCCATCAGTTCAGCTAATCCCCATACCACCCAAATCCCTAATGTCCGAGTACATCGGGCACTCCGCAATCAAATGCGACCAATTTTCTAACCCCGCCCCACAAAAACACCCCGACGTATCCGAAAGGTGCCTCTGATGCAAAAATGCATTCAGAGGCCCATGCCCTGTAAGCAGGAAACCCAGACTCAGACAAAATCTGAAGTCTGGGTTATCCTAACGAACCCCACGTCCCGAATGTACTCATACGTCACTCGGCCGTTAGGACTATTGTCCCAACGTTCTTGCCACCTACACCTAACCCTATCATCTAGGAGCCTCTTGCTCCTAGATATCCCTCCCTCTCCACATCATCGTCAGAAATCCAATCATTCCGCAGCAATGACACACTCAAGCCCCTTCTTAACCTGAATGCAACAGCACGCTGTATGACAATCAGGTCAAGAGGGGTGCACCTAACAAGACCTGCATCGCATCCGTAGAGACGGTGCGACATACAGGCAAACAAGCAAGCATCATGCAACGCTGGATTGAGAGGAGTTTTTGAGACCCCCAGACAGTCGTGGCTGTCTCCCACCATACAGGGGCTCCATAAGTGGCACAGGCCACAAACAAGCCACGATATATGGTGCGAACAGCACGACGTCCGAGACCCCAATCGCTCCTCAAAATCCGTCGTATTTTGCCTACAGTTGCTTGCAGTCGCTCCTTCACTTTCGCCAAGTGTGGAGTAAAACACATCCTTTCACTCATGGTCAGTCCCAGATATTTGACTTGCGTCACATATCTGATGCTGACCCCATTCACACGGACAATCGGTGGACGACCCGATGACAATCTACCTTTCAGCAGCATTGCCACCGTTTTGTCCATCGATATGTCGACCCCCACACCTAAGCCCCAAGAATTAACGATCTCTAAGAGATCTCCTCCCGCCCGTTCTAACTCCGCTCTCGAGCGACCTTCAACCATAAGAAGAAGGTCGTCCGCATACGCACAACATTTACAGAGTGGCTCGAGCTGCCCAAGCAGAGTGTCCATCATAAGGTTCCAAATATATGGACCACAGATGGAACCCTGCGGGCAGCCTCGAACAACTCCGATCTCCACACTCCCATTCATGCCGACAAGAGAGGCCTTTCTGTCCGAAAAATAACTCCGCCAAAGAGTAATTTCCGGACAGCCAAGCTCCTCCAGCCGAAGCACCACTCGATCCCAGCTTAGGTAGTCAAACGCCCCCTTGAAGTCAACAAATATGCCAAGGACATACTTGTTGACATTCTCCCTAACGACATTCTGTACGTAGAACCACGCATCCTCTATACTGCATCCTTTCCTGAACCCAAACTGCCTATCCGACCACATACCCCGCGTTAGCTCCTGAAGCCGTTCCACCATGACTCTTTCCAGCACTTTTCCAAGTACTGGAAGGAGACTGATGCCCCGATAAGATCGAGGATCGCTCCTGACCTTATCAGGGGACTTCAGGAGAGGAACAACCCTAGCACTTTTCCACTCACGTGGAAAGTATCCCTCCCAGACGCACTTATCATAAATGGCCTCCAGGTATTCCGGAATGAACTTCCATAAGCTTTTACACATCTCTCCGTTCAAACCATCAAAACCTGGGGACCGTTTAGACCTAACCAGGCCAAAGGCGTACCCCAACTCCCCATCATCTAATGGAGGGACAGGCACCTCTTGTGCTTGAGGTACCTGCACCTCCGACCTAGGAAAGAACGCACCTAACAGAACCCCCGCACACTCTCTCCACGACGATAACAAGGTGTCACCGACGCGAAGAGAGGTGACATCTTCCCTCCTACGACCCCGGCAGATCCTATAGACCTGACCCCAGGGGTCGTTCCTATTTTCCCTAACAAAGCTCCTCCACTCCTCTTCTTTAATTTTCACCAGCATCTCTTTATATTCCCTATCCGCACAACTAAATTCATACGTAAGCTGGGACAGCCTATCAGAATTGGACCGTCGGGCGCGTTGAAACTTTCGCCTCAATCGCCGGACAGTCCTCCTCTTCAAGGTTAGCTCACGCGTCCACCATTTGATTTTACTAACCTTAGAACAGTCATACCTACGAAAAACCCTATCATTAACCCCCCAAACAACCTCATAGAGACGAGCAATCTGCACGTCGACTCCAAACTCAACAAATTCACTAAGCGGTATTTCAAATACCGCTTCCCTAACCGAGAGTCCATATTGGTTCCAGTCAGTACCAGCGGTACGCCATCGCCGCAATGGACTCTCATAAGGCAAGGAGGATTGAGGGGTAACCATAATTTGAATCAAATTATGGTCACTCAATCCCCACCCTCCCTTTACCTCCCATCTAAAGCTAAAAGCCCTACTTGCTGCCTCATTCATAAGCGTCACGTCAATGTCACTACGCCCCCAGGCCCATCAAACGTATACCATTCACTTGGCTCATTCAAAAGTGGAGGCCTTTAGCCACCACCCATTCGCTTAATGCCTCGCCTCGATGGTGGCTTTGGTATCCAGACGAATGCCGGGATACCTTACTAAACCACATCGAGGACGAGGCATTCGCATCCAGCCCTAGGATAAATGGACTGCTACTCGCAAGTAGTAGCAGCTTATCCATATAGCCCAGGTAGGGCTCAAGGGGCTCGCTATATTTACAATATAAACTAGCGACGATCATCCTACCGAACTCCCCTTCTATCGCTACACATATACCCAGTTGTGAAGAATCCACACTACGATTGCGTAGTTGTGGATTATTCACAACTATTGCAGCGTTAGCTCTAAGGTCAGTGAAGACCTTAAAACCCCCAGGAAGACCCCGAACCACACCATTGGTGGCGTAGGGCTCCTGGAGTAGAGCAATACTGCACCCACCCTCAACCATGCTATCCCCCAACTCACACATTACGGCATAAGAGCCCTGACAGTTGAGCTGGATAATACAATAGCCACAATATATGGGGCAGACAGCTGACATCATCAGATGCCCAGCTGGTCTACCCTTAAACTCACAGTTGCGACAATGGGGTGCATTGACGCAACTGGCAGCTTTGTGGCCTTCTTGACCGCACCTCCGACAGACATCTGCTTTGGCCCTACACTCAGCCACCCGATGATCGAATCCCATACACCGGAAGCAGCCAGCGACGGGGCTATCCGGTCGCACCCGGAAGTAGAACCACTTTATGTAGCACCGACCCTTCTCCAAGAGGGCGGACATCAACTTGTCCGTACCCTCCAGGACAACGTTGGTGCTACCGTCAGCGGAGACCTTCCAGGGACGACTGACCATCCTCACGTCAGTCCTCTGGGACGCCGGGCTGAAGTCCTTGAGGTTCAGCCGGAGTAGATCTTCCATGAATTCCTCATGGGAGATCTCCGTAGGGACCCCTGGACCACCACCCGGCGACCCAACTTCCGGTTGACAGAGACGTCCAACCCCACCTCCTCGAATTTCTTGTTATTCGCAACTTTCTCCCTCTCAAGAACAGAGGGAGTGCGAATAACCGCCCCACCACCCTTAATTGGTCTAAGGTCATGGACCCTCACACCAAGTGAGGGACCCACCTCCTTGACCACCTTCTTTATAACCTCCTTAGAGGAAGTTGCAGGCCCCTTACTCCTCACCACGACCGACCAGGTCTCCACAGGCTTCGGCGTCACCGGTGTGATCGCATCCAGCACAGGTGCAGGAGGCGGAGGCATCGGTGCCGACGGAGCCGGCATTGACCTGCTCGGCGTCGAGGGGTGGCCCCCGCAACTTCCCCTAAGGGCATATACCTGACCGCGAAGATGGGCATTTTCGGTAATTACCGTCATCAGGAGCGCCTCATACTTTGAGGCAAGCTCCAACAGCCCCTTCGCGGTCTCCCTTTCAAAGCCCTTGGCCTCAAACACCAGCTCATTGAGCTCCCCGGTAATGCGTTTCGCAGCCGCCACATGGCTGACTGCCCCACCCCCAACAACAACAGCTCCCCTTGGAAGAGCCCGCGTTCCCTCTTTGTTGCCACTCGCGACACGAGTGACAACTTTCGCAGCGCCCTCCTTCGCGACGCCCACTCCTTTGCCCAACGTACTAGACGGATGGGCAGCGCTCCCACTACCGCTACCTCCCTCGTTACGCGAAGACCCCGGACGCGCAGCCGCTTTCACGGTGGTGGCCACTAAGGCACTCCCACCACAACACCAGCTCCCACCCTCGACACCCCCTACGTTACGCGGCGACCCGCACGCGCAACCACCTTCTCAGCGGAGGCCACGTTGGCATTCCCGCCACAACTCCCGCTCCCTCCCTCTGTACCCCCTACGTTACGCGGCGACCCAGCACGCGTAACCACCTTCTCGACGGAGGCCACGGTGGCACTCCCGCCACAGCTCTCGCTCCCTCCCTCGCTTGCGTTCTCCTTACGCGGCGACCCCTAACGCGCCTTACTCCGCGGTGGAGACTTTACCGTTCCCGTCGTTTCCCCATCGCCGCCCGACGTGGAGTCATCCACGACTGTGGAAGCGGCGGATTCTCCGCTTCCAGCGAGGGCCTTCGTCCTCCTCTTCCGTCCAGGAGGCATCTCGCTTCCCAACTAACCCTTCAGTCGGACTGATCCGCTGGCGTACCACTAGCGTAGACGGTTCACGGACAGAAAGACTCTGGAGCAGCTGCTCTCCAGGTACGTGCGTCTGAACGCGCTGAAAAGTGCAACCCACGCAAGGGCCCGCTCAATAACAACGACCACCCAAGCGGTCGATTATGGCGTGCTCGCGGTGGCACAGCCCACAACCCCAACCAGTGGTCGGACTAAGGCCACTCAATTGGCCGCCGGCCGGACAAAGTCCCCGTAACGGTCCGAGAGTCGACCGATGTGGCGCTGTACCGAATCGCACCGTGGGCTTAAACGGTAACGCTGTTACGACCGTTGGTCCTTACAGGAGTCGCAATCTCCAACGCTGGACAGACGCTTGCACCCTTAGGGCAATCCTGTCCAGACTCCTCTGACACCGAACCACTAACCGCCAGATGCTCAGCACAGAACTACTGGCAGGCAGTTCAGTCAGCAAGAGTACCAACAGCACGGAGCTACACTGGAACCGTGCGAAACTTCCGCCAATAACAACAACGTGGATGACCACGTTGTCCGTATAAACAATAGTAATAATTAAATTACTTACCGCTATGTTCACGAGTTGGTACACAAAAATTGCACAAAATTGCGCAAAAATGTGTAACCGCACGAAACACTCGCGGTCACCGACCCTCACAACACGCGATCGCACAAACAATTTCACCGCAAGCTATCACACGCGCCAGGCAATAACGGTGCCTGCAAAACTGCGTAAACAAACGACCGCACAAAATGGAATCGAAAAATCACCAAAAAAAAAACACTAGGAAAATATCGCAACGATGCGCACGCACGTCTATCCGCGTCGACAGTCAAGAAGAAGAAGAAGCTGATCATTTGTTGGAACTGCCGATATCGGACTACTATAACATATAGCTGCCAGACCAACTGAACGATTAGAATCAAGTTCCGGTATGAAAAACTTTCACATTTGACAACGTATCTTCACAAAAGTTGGCACAGGTTATTTTCTAATATAATAATGTAATATACGAATAAATTGTTCAGATCGGCTTACTGTAGCTGCTATACAAACTGAGCGACCGGAATCTAGTGCTGGTATGGAAAACTTTTGCATTTGACAAGATATATTCACGAAATTTGGTACAGTTTATTTTCCAAGGCAACAATGTAATCTCCGAAGAAATTGTTCAGATCGGTTAACTAAAGCATATAGCTTCCATACAAACTGAACACATAGTTACTAAAAGAAATGCACCTGTGAAGGGTCTATTAGCCTCGGTGCAGCCGAAGTTAACATAAATAAATTAAAAACAACGACCACAACACCTACAGGCGATTCCACCAGGCAACAACAAAAGACAACGACTACGGAACACGACAAGGAGAAGGTAATCGGCGCAGCTGCAGGCAGGGGGGGTTAAGGAGCTAAGCGAAAGTTCAGCTTCCTTGATGTTCTGTCGCCAGAAGAGCGGGCGCTGTTCGAGGAGCATGCCAGGGAGGACGAAGACGTCATGCCCTCTCGCAGCAGTGCCCGACAGACAACGGCAACTGCGACCGCAGATGCAATTCAAAGCACCACCAGGACCCCCTATAGTAGGCCCAGCTGCTCAGATTCAGGGGAGCCATATCGGGCAGAGACCGGCGGGGCACGTAAGAGGAGAAGGAAGCGCAGGACCTCTCCCGGCAGCTGGCAAACCCGGCAGGTGCGAGGACCCTCGTAGGAAGGGCATGAGCGGTGCCAGCCTATATCTCACCCCCCGGGTGGAGGCGGGGCGGCGAAGGTATGCGGATGCTATTAAAGGTATTCGCATGGCTGTACTGCCTCTAAATTACCCGGCGGAGTCGTTGGAGTCGGAGCAGCTCCCTGTGCTCCAGGACCTCCTCATGGAAGAGGTATTCAGAGGGATTGAATACGCGGCGTCCTTCCTTGGGGTGGAGTTCAAAGGTGGCATGTTACAGGTGCCCTGTATGGACGAGAAGTCCGCCAACTGGCTGCGGGAGTTTGCCCCAAAGCTAGGAGGCTGGACGCGTTCCGTCCTCTGTGCAAAAAGGGCGGAGGATCTGCCGGTCATGCACAGTATGACGACGTTCCTCCCCCGATGCGAAGACAAGCCGTACGAGTTTGCTCTGTGTCTGATTAAGAACCAGAACGGGGGCCTCAGCATCTCGGCCTGGCGTGTCGTCAACAGCCAAGTTGAGGAAAAAGGAGACCTGAGGGGATGGAGATTGTACCTGTACATCGACGACGACTCGTGCAGGTACGTCCGTACAACGAGCTTCCGCATGTTTCACAGGTTCAGCACGGTGGTCATGAGGCCGCACAAACGCGCGACCACAGGAAGCAAGGAAGCTGGAAAGGCTGCCAATCAGCCTAGCGGGAGCAGTGCAAAACAGGCTTCAACTGTGGCAGCCTCGAAGGTGGAGAAGCTGCAAGTGGATGAGGTTGCGAAACTACCCAGCGTGAGCAGGGCTGAGCAGGCTACGCCTGCCCCGATCGCTGACGTGCCAGGTGTGCAGAGCAGAGCTACCCTCCACCCAGGAACTCCTCGAGGGACTAGAAGACCACATGGACAGCAGAGCGAACGACGGCGGGGACATGCCCTCCCTCGAACCACTACTATAGTGGCCGTCGACATGGAAATCGCCCAGATGAACCTGCATCACGCGGCGGCAGCTTCGGCTGTCATAACGAGCAGGTTCACAACGGGAAAACTAGGCATCCTGCTGATCCGAAAGTCCACAAAGGAGAGGTCAAAGGCCTCAAGTCAGAATACAACAAAACAATCTGGGATCTCTCTAGAGAGCGACCTAGAAAATGTATAGTGGTCAGGAATAATATTAAATTTTTCTGTATTTCAGAGTTCCTGACGCAGGATTTGGTGGCGGTACAGGCCAGGGACTGGGAAGGCAAGGACTTCGTCCTGGCATAAGCCTACTTCCCAGGGGAGGCATCAATAGCACCCCCTGAAGTGATGGAAAGGCTAGTGGAGTACTGAAAAAGGTACAGGCTGCCCCTCTTTATCGGATGCAACGCGAATACCCACCATGTGGAATGGGGAAGCATCGACTGCAACTCAAGGGGTGAGTCTCTTTTAGAATACGTACTAGGAAACAACTTAGCAATAGAGAATGTGGGATGCGAACTCACCTTTATAACGATAATCAGGAGGGAAGTGCTTGCCATTACCCTCAACAACGAGCACGCAAACGGGTGGGTCTCACGATGGAGGGTTGAGGTCGGGCAACTCCCCCCTAGACGCAACCCTCGGAGGGCAGATTGGAGTGCCTTCAGGGAGTGGTTAGATGAGGAATTGAATAGGGAGGGGCAGACTGAAAACAGCGTTACGGGACCGGGAATAGAGGGTAAATTATCTGCGCTGAACGGGTCTATCATTAACGCGTACAATGGCAGCTGCCCCCTAAAAGTGCCCACAGACAGGCGCAACTGTCCCTGGTGGACAAGGAAGCTTGCATACCTCAGGAAGAAGGTACGTAGTCTATTTAATAAGACAAAACGTACAGGGGTCTGGGAAGAGTACAGGAGCAACCTAACCCTATATCATAAGGAGATTAGGTCTGCTAAACAAGCTAGCTTTAGGAGATTCTGTGAAAATGTCTCCTCCACACCAGAAGCGGCTCGGCTGCACAAGGCTCTGGCGAGGGAAGACTGACACAGTGCTAGCTATCAAAAAAAGTGACGGGACATATACGACCAGCGCGGAGGACAGAGCCACTGAGCTTCTGCGTGCTCACTTCCCGGAGACTATTCCGGTAGACCGATGTCTACCTGAAATTGATCAAGAGGGCAAGATCGAGTCCGCAGTGAAGAATTGTTTAGCTATTACCCAATCAGGCCTCGTTTGAAAAATTCAAGTCTCCAGGAGTGGATTGCATCTTCCCAGCGCTTCTACAACAGGGTGAGCAAATTCTGCTGCCACACCTGGTTCTGCTGCTGAGGGAGAGCCTCGCAATGACGTACATCCTTGACTCATGGAGGACAGCTGAAGTGATCTTCATACCCAAAGTAGGAAGGAAGGACTATTCTCTGGCTAAATCATTCAGGCCAATTAGCCTAACCTCCTTCCCATTAAAAAATATGTAGTAGATCATAGACCATGATATAAGGTTGAAGGAGCTGAAGACTGCACCCCTGCATGCTGCTCAGCATGCATACAGAGCGGGAAGATCCACCAATACGGCTCTGTACCAGTTGACCTCTGAGATAGAGAGTTCACTGGAGAAAGGGGAAGTGATGCTATGCGCCTTCCTGGACATCGAAGGTGCCTTTGACAACACATCTCTCAGGAGTGTAGCCAGGGCACTGGAGAAAAGGAATGTAGCAGCACCGGTGCGTAGATGGATAGAGGCCGTACTACTCACCAGAATCGCTGAGACTACTGTAGGTGGTACAAAGATTTGTCTTGGCACAGCAAGAGGCTGCCCACAGTGAGGTATGCTATCACCACCGCTATGGAGCCTTGTTGTGGACGACCTGTTAGCACTTCTAACTGACAATGGGATCCGCTGCCGAAGAGGTAAATTTGAGGATACTCTCTGCGACCTGGTGCAACGAGGTCTAAACCTGGCAAAGGGGTGGCAAAGGGAAGTTGAATTGAATATCAACCCCTCAAAGACGACCGTAGTCGGCCTCAGGAATCTCACACTTTGGGATAGAGAGATCGAGATGTCTAGCAAGGTCAAATATCTTGGTCTTACGTTGGATTCTATTTTGCGGTGGATGCAGCATGTGAACCAGACCTTAGTCAAAGCAACAAAGGCATTAATGGTGTACAATCGGCAGGCGAGAAAATCCTGGGACTGCAAGCCAAGGATCGTTAGGTGATTGTACACCATGGTTGTGCGACCGATAATCACATACGGGGCGGTGTTCTGGGCCTCTATAGCGTGGCAGGCTTCTTTGGGAATCCAATTATCGAAGCTTCAGCGGCTAGCCTCTGTCTGCATGGTGGGCGCTATGCAAACCTGCCCAACGGCAGCTCTGGAGGTCCTGCTGGAACTCACACCGCTTCATATAGTGATCGGTCAAGTAGCCAAGCACTCACTTCTACAAATAACAGCAGAGGGATGTGGCAAAGGCAAGATAATCTCGTCCCAGCGGATGGAGATGATAAGTGGCAATATTCCAATTGCCCTCCTCCCGAAGGACAGTATTACCAAAACAATTAACTTCACGAAGAAGTTTAAGGTTACCCTCGGCAGCAAGAATGAGTGGAACGACTCCACTCTTGAGCAAATGCTGAGGGATAGTACATTGAAATGGTACACCGACGGCTCGAAAACGTCGGAAAGAATTGGTGCATGGATCGCAGGTCCACGTACCAAGCTATCCATACCGGTAGGAAGCTTTCCAATCATTTTTCAGGCCGAAGTCTTGGCCATAACTCGGTTTATAGAGATAAACCTCCATCGCAGCTATCGCAATGAGCGAATAACCGTACTTAGCGATAGTCAAGCGGCACTAAAAGCGATCTCCTCTTACGAGATCAAATCGCTACTAGTGCAAGGGTGTAGAGAACGGTTGAACAGCCTAGCTGAAAGGAACCCGGTGCACCTAATCTGGGTGCCTGGTATAGAGCATAGAGGTATAACCGGCAACGAACTGGCTGATGAGCTCGCCCGCTCCGCAGCCTCCACCAATATGGTAGGGCTCGAGCTGACCCGCAAGGAAGAAAGAGTGGGCAGGGAAAGGCATTGGCAACAGGTGCATGGTATTCGACACGCTAAGTTGCTAATTGGGGGGTACAACCAGAACAGGTATAAGTCGATAATTAACCTCCCAAGTGATAAACTCAGGCTTCTGGTCGCATTTTACACCGGCCACTGCAAGTTGAAAAGGCATTTATTTAACATGGGCCTACCCTCTTGCGCCAACTGCCGGTTTTGCGACATGGAGCCTGAAACCCCGGAGCACCTGCTAATCGACTGCATCGCAGTCTGCAGACGCAAGTTAAAGGCCCTTGTTTCTGGGTAGGGATCACATCGCCTCACTAGCACCCAGCAAGATATTGGACTTTATCAATAAGCTGGGGCTAAGTGAGTCCCCGTGAGTTAGGAGAGGGCACAATAGACCTAAGGTCGCGGTGCATTCCTCAATTATTTATCTATCTATCTATCTTGTTTCGATCACTAGGCCAATATGTTAGCTTAGTAGGAGATATTATGTGAAGGTTATGTGCTTATTTATAATAGTGTGATACAGCTGTCGTGTGTTTCGCATTGTAATCTCCACCTGCTAGGTACCATGACCTAGCGTTCCAAAAATTTTTTTAATTTATGTTGCATTCCACGTACAAAAATCAATACTTAAATTTTTTACTCAAAAAAGTTTGGAACATTTGTTTTTGTGCTTTTATTATCTCTTGAATCATATTTTGCATTGTAGACATAAATTGTGTCATATATTGGGTAAGGTTGAAAACCATAGTTTCAACGACATTAGTGCACTGCTGCTTTTCACCACATTTGCATAGCCTCCTTGTATAGCATTATTTTTCAGTCTACCCGGATTTGAAACAGGGACAGGGATTTCAATATATTCGTTAGGAGAAATATTTATCATTTGTTTACAACGTGCTTGAATTCCGACAGACAATTTTGTTTTTTAATCTTTATATATCGGGCAATCCTGAAGGTTTCAATGTGATTTTCGCCACAATTACTACATTTTTATTTAAATCTTCTTTTTTAAAAGTACATTTTGAAGTAGGATGTATAGTAGATCACCACACATCTCACGGACACTGCGTGGGGTGCAATATGATTTCGTGTGTCCATACCCTTCGCAGTTTGTGCATTGTACTGGACCATTTCTCTTGAGTGGTTCCTCAACGGTAATTCGGCGATGGAGCAGATATTTAAATTGTAAATCGAATGTGTTTCATTTTTTAGAATTTGGTATCAATTTTCTGGCTGTTTGCCATTTTGCGCTGATTTGATTGGACTAGATTTCCTTTTTACGTTTATGTAGCGATCAATACCAGTCTGAACAGATGGCTCTTTCTTGCTTGGTACATTCTCACCTTGCATTTTGTTTTCATTCGCTGTGCGAATGCTTGTTTGAACCTGCTGACTGGTTGCTGCCAGCGAATTTGTTGTTGCCCGATTGCTGTTTTCTACTGCTTCTGCTGACTTCGTTTCAATTCAATTTCAGCTGATCGCTGCGATGACTCATCATCACTGTTACATTTTTTATTGCCAGGAGTTGTTCTTGTTGGCTAGACAAAGCTGAAGTAGGCATTTAAGGAATGCCTACGGCTTTGCTGGTGAGCTTGCGCAGGGCTGAACATGGTATATTAAGTTTGCCACGAAAATTGTAACACCCAGAAGGAAGCGTAGGAGACCCCATAAAGTATATATGTATATAAATAATTAGTATGTTCAGCTGAGTTGATTTAGCCATGTCCGTCTGTCTGTCTGTCCGTCTATCTGTATATATATGAACTACCCCCTCAGTTTTTATACTCTCGCAACAATGTTGCTAAGGAGAGTATTATAGTTTTGTTCACATAACGGTTGTTTGTAAGTCCTAAAACTAAAAGAGTCAGATATAGGGTTATATATACCAAAGTGATCAGGGTGACGAGTAGAGTCGAAATCCGGATGTATGTCTGTCCGTCCAACTGCCACGCCCACAAAATGGCGGAAACCGAAAACCTATAAAGTATCATAACTAAGCCATAAATAAAGATATTAAAGTGAAATTTGGCACAAAGGATCGCATTAGGGAGGGGCATATTTGGACGTAATTTTTTTGTAAAAGTGGGCGTGGCCCCGCCCCCTAATAAGTTTTTTGTACATATCTCGGAAACTACTACAGCTATGTCAACCAAACTCTACAGAGTCGTTTTCTTCAGGCATTTCCATATACAGTTCAAAAATGGAGGAAATCGGATAATAACCACGCCCACCTCCCATACAAAGGTTATGTTGAAAATTACTAAAAGTGCGTTAACCGACTAACAAAAAACGTCAGAAACACTAAATTTTACGGAAGAAATTTCAGAAGGAATCTGCACTCAGGCTATTTTTAAAAATTAAAAATGGGCTTGGCCTCGCCCACTTATGGACCAAAAACCATATCGCAGGAACTACTTCGCCGATTTCAATGAAATTCGGTATATAATTTTTTCTTAATACCCTGATGACATGTACAAAATATGGGTGAAATCGGTTAACAACCACGCCTTCTTCCAATATAACGCTATTTTGAATTCCATCTGATGCCTTTTCTGTATAATACGAGTATTTACATTAGGAATCAATTATGATAGCGGATTAAAACTTTACAAAAATACGGTATTTGAAAAATATGTAAATGACGTATAATGAAATCTCGATTATCACTTTATCATGCGAGAGTATAAAACGTTCGGTGACACCCGAACTTAGCCCTTCCTTACTTGTTTGTTTTCACTTTTTGTTTCGTGCACTATTTGTTTATGCTTATTATTAATAATTTGTGTGCACTGGTTTTTAATTGAAATGTTTGTTTTAATTTTTTTTTAACTTTTTGTAATGACAGAGTTCACGGAGCGACCACATACACCTTGAAAATTTTTTGCTTAAACAAAAAGATTGATGTTTTTTATTTTATTGATTTTTGATTATTTTTTCCTTCTTTTCCTCTATTTCCCATCGTTTTGGTTAATTTTATGTACTCTTTTATAAATCGCCTATAGTACCCAGGGAGTATTAGAAATGATCTTAAAACTTTTAAATTTTTTGAATATGGAAAGTCGACTATTGCTATTACTTTATTAGTATTTGTTGCGTCGATAGATACTATAAATCCAAAAAACAACAAGAACTCGTCGGTATAAATATAACAAGAAATCTATTACCTTGCTAAGAATGTTATCTAAAGATCGTTGGAATATTGCTGGGGTATTTTTTAAACCGCAAGGAAAATTTGTGAATTCGTATTTACTATTTTTTTACTGAGAAAGCAGTATTTTCAACGTGAAATTATTTTAAGGGAATCTTGTGGAAACTGCTTTTCCGACTTATTACTTTAATAAAAAAATTATTTAATTCAGTTGTGCCAAAAATTCATTTATATCGTGGATTGGGTAACGATCAGATATTGTAATTGAGTTAAGCTTTCTGATATCTATTACTGCCCTGAATTTTTTCCTCCAAATGGAGGAGTTATATAAGGAAAGGTGAATTTGAATTTGTTTTTCTGCTTCTTCTTTTAGAGACATGGCATATGGATAATACTTTGTATGAATTGGTATATCGAAGTTGGTTGTTATATTATATTTGTACTTAATATATGCTTGTAAGTACTGCTGGAGTCTCATAAATGGGTTTGGACTTTGGAGATATTGTTGTGGTATTGAGCGTAATTGAGTGGGTCTATATGATTGTTGAGCCGATGGTAGATATGCCAACTCCGGGTGAAATTGATGAGGTAGTATAATTCTTCTGTTGGTTTAAAGTTATAGTTAAATTAATTTTGATGGTTGGTGAACAAACGAGGGTAAGAAAAATACTCTTATATTTTTCAATACAATTTAATTTAAATAATTTTATCTTTTTAGATTAATTTTGTTAATTCGTATTTAACAATAAAAGTTATGGTAGGTATGTAAAGGCATTCGCTACATGTCAAGATACGATCAAATAAATGAATCAGATGAAAATTAGACGATGTGCAGAATCCCGGTCGAATTAATTGTTGAACGCCGCATGCAGGATTGATCCGATTTAATGTAAGCGAAAGTTAATTTCAGCGCGAAATCGGTGACGAAAAAAACGTATGTTGATGTGCGAACTGTAGACGAAGTGCATAGCACGAATTGTGTCTCCTATCCTGTTGTCCATCCTTTTTGTTTAGTGGGTAGGGGTACAGGTGTGGTGAGTTGAGTTGTAGTGTCATCAGCTGTGGTGAATTGCGCTGTTGTATTAGGATGCGCCAGTTTTACCGGTTAGAGGGGGTAACATTTAAACAACGTTTGATATTGTGATTGAAATTTAAAATCTCTAATAAATTTAATTTGATTTTTGAATACATTTAATGGCCGTTCTGTTATCTTAATGAAGATTTCAGAATCTTCATCGGCGGAATGAATAGTGTCTATATTAGACTCAGATTCTGCACTAAAGAGGCACTCTCCGATTTCAATACGAGAAAGAGCGTCTACCACACGATTTTCTAGACTTGATATGTACTTTACATCAAAGTCGAATTCATTAAGCCGAATTTGCCATCTTTGTAATTTTGAGTTTGGTGCCTTTAAGTTATGGAGCCATTGTAATGGTCTATGGTCACTGTTTATTATAAACTTCCTGCCATATAAATAAGGTCTAAAATACTTTGTAGCCCAGATCATGGCTAAAAGTTCCTTTTCGGTAGTTGAATTCATGTTCGTTGAATGTGCGACTAGCAAAACAAATGGGATGTCCTTGTTGACTTAATACTGCCCCTAATGCTACATTTGACGCATCAGTCGTCAGTGTAAATATCTTTTCATAATTTGGGTATGCCAGAATCGGATCGTTTGTAATTAAAATTTTTAAAGTGTCAATAGCTTCCACGAGCTTTTTCAAGACAGTTAGTTAAGGGTTTTGTTATTTCTGAAAAAATTCGTATAAATTTACGATAAAACCTCGCTAAACCAAGAAATTGTTTTATTAATTTTTCGTTTTCGGAACGGGATAACTTAAAATAGAACGGGATAACTGAATTCGGTTTCTCTTTTGAAAAACTCGCTTTCATCCATCTAGATTTTTATATCTGCTTCGCTTAATCTGCGAAAAACCCTGTGTAGAAATTATATATGTGACGTACTGAAATACTACAATGTCGTCCAAGGGAACCATGCAATCCCTTCCTATTAATCCATCCAAAACTGTATTAATCAGCCTTTGGAAGGTGGATTTTTAAGCCCAAATGGCATTCTTAAAAATTTCTTGAGTAGAAAAAGCTGTTTTTCTCCTATCTGCTGTATCCACTTCTATCTGATGGAATCCTTGCGCTAAGTCAATTGTTGAAAAATACATACACCTACCTAGTTTATCGAGAACTTCATCCATGTTTGGAATAGGATACCTATCATCTATAGTAATAGTATTAAGTTTACGAAAATCAACAACAATTCTCCATTTCTCTTTACCTAAAGTATCTGACTTTTTGGTACCACCCAAATTGGTGCTGAATGTGGGGAATCACTGTGCGAATTTATTTTATTTTCGAGCATTTCTTTTATTTGCTTGTTTGCTTCCAATTTATGAATTTCAGGATACCAATAGAATTTTACGTAGATTGGATCTTCGTGAACAGTTTTGATTCTATGTTTTATTTTATGAATAAAGGGAAGTTTATCCCCTTCTTTATAAAATATGTTTTCAAACATAGCTAAAAGTTTTTCTAATTTATTTAATTCCTCCGAATTTAGATACTCAAGTCTTAATTTACTGTATCCTATATTATGATTTTCAATCATATTTAATTCTTGAAGACAGTTATTAGCATTTTTACAATTTGATTTATTATTAAAAATATTATAACGAATCCCATTCAAATGTATTAAATTATTCAGCTTTAAGTAGCTTAAGTATGTTATAACCAAGTAAACCGTCATAACTATTAGAAAAGTTATAAACAAAAAATTGTAATTTTTTCATGTGTTCGTCGCTAAGCAGTTCTTGAACTGTCTTCAGACATACTTTTCCTGTCGCTGTTGTTAACGTTATTGGTTCAACATGTATGACCTTTTCGTTAAATTTTCTTGGTTTTATTAAACTAACTGATGAACCTGTGTCAACTAAAAACTTGTTCCATTGGTTCGGGATAACCGAAACGCCTTATTCGGGACTAGTTTTATCCATTAACCTTTTTGTTGGTATAAATGTTTGCAGAATTGAAGGGGGTGTGCTTAATTTCTGGGAAATTATTGTTTTGCAAATTAGGTTGTCGATTGCTATATTCGTTGTATTGATTGAAACATGGATTATTTTTAGAATGCACATTTTGATTCGAATATGGATAATTTTTTTGATAATCATTTTGATTAGGATAAAATGGAAAATGATTCGTATAAGTTGCTAAATATTCTACATTACTATTATTATTATTCATATCATTAGGTATGTAATTTTGAATTGTTTTCTGTTTAGGTAATTTTTTATTATATTAATATACTTCATTTTTTTTTCCTTTTCATTGGGGTGCTTTTTTTACGTGATGGGTTCCAACCCCAGCGCACAACCCTATGTTTCACCTTCTCACTTTAGCTCGCCTTCGAACGGATTTTCTTAGGCTACCCATAATAATATAATGGAAATTCCATTGAGTACATACATACAACAAATGTATGTTTATATGTATGTACGTTCTCGATGGAGTTTTCATTGTTTACTCTTCGAAAATTTGTAACATGCGCACATTTTCGAAGCTGATACATTTTTGGCCACACATGATTCAAATCTTTTCAGCAGAAAATTGTTGTTGTTTGCTGTATTCATAGATTTACCCATAGATTTACTCGTAGATTTACTTATAGTTTACCCAAAGTTTCACTTCAATTCAAACAATCGTCGCAACGCTATGAACTGACATGATTCGATTGCAGCCGAAGCCAGCCATACCGCTTACACGATCGTGATTGCCGAAGAACAGATTGCTCGTGTTGCTTCAGGGCAGTTGACGCTGGCGGCTACTCGAATTGATTAACAATGTTGTCTTTGCTGAACTAAATTTATTTGATTGTGTTTTTGGCACGACTGTTTGTTCTGATTTTATCATACTCGTTGCAGCTCTCTGGTGTACACGAAGACCGTTGAGAGTTGATTCAGCGCCGTTTGGCGACTTGGAGCATTTTACGTTGAACTTTTAATATGAACGCGTACAAAATACACGTATAGCTTGTGCAAGAACTGAAGCCGATCGTCCTTACAATGTATACAAAGAAAATTGCCGCAGTTGAAACAAAGAGCAACTTGAACAAGATCTGTCATTTCATCCAGAAAAAACAAAGGTTTGTGAGCAGATAATTTCACGTTTTGGGCCGGTCGATTGGCCACAGAGATCGTGTGATACCAAACCGTTGATTTTTTGTTTCGTACCTTGAAGCAAAACATCACGCGTTTTCTTCACCAGTTATCAGTTGAAATGCTCCAACGAGTCATTGAAAATTGAACTTAACGGATGGACCATCTGAGACGTAATCGCGCCCAACATTTCAAACAGATATGTAATCTTCATAAAATAAATGACAAAGAATGTTCTTTCGAAAGATAATTGTTCAGATTTCAGAACAGTTCTTAAAGGCTATAATTGTAAATAAGATATTTTTGTAAATCTTTACAGAAACCGATATCACATTACAATTATTTATGTGCATTATCGCCAGCATATACGAATGTAGTCCTAAGCAGTAGTCCTGATATATGTTTTTACAAATACCCGATTCTAGCAACACTGTAATAAATGTTCATGTAGGGTATATTGAATACCGATAGCAATATTTAATGTATGTAATACAAATATTGAACTGGCTATGTAAAGGATCACAAATGATCCCAAACTAATAAACATAAGTATAAGAACTAGTTGTATTACGCCATTGAGAATACTTTTAATTAAAATATGTGTAGATTAGTATTAAGATATGTATGTGTACTCTGCATGTGATGCATACATGAATTAGGATAAGAAAGTCTATTAATAAAGGAGCTCTGGGAAACCAGATTTGAGTACTATTTTATAATTGAAACCGCTACGTCTTATTACTTTACAAATTGGTGACACCTATGTACGTTCGAGTGAAGCGAAAATAAGAAAGTGTGTGTTCACGGCGCACAGTGGGGTAAATGGTGCTCAAAATGGAGATTAATTCCCACAAGTCTTCTAGTTATGGAAAAGTTATTTTTTTTAGTTAATTAATCATAAAGAAGTAAGAAAATAATGCAATTCGACTTTTTTGATAGCTTTTTTTTATATCTTAAAAAACAAAAATATGCTGAACATCGGTTTTATAAATTTTTAATTTTTTTAAGCTTCAAATTTTATTTAAAAAATATATAAACTGTTTCTTCATCACTACAATCATATTCATGATCATTGTCGTCTAAGCTTGGATTTTTATCAACGCCTTCATCATCATCGAAATCATCAACTACATTATTATATCCACTCTCTATCACGATCAACCTAATGCTTCTTCGAGTAAATTCTGCACTTTTTTTTGGTAATTTTCTTGTGGTTGATATAACGGGGTCAGAACTGATTAAAAGTCTGTTAAATATGTCTTCATTTACTTTTTTTCTGCTGCATTTGCGAAAAAAATGTCCTCTAAAATTATTAAAATCTTTGTTTCGAGCTTCCTGAGCTTCTTCTGATAATTGTCCGATTGGCAACATAGCGTGCGATATTATCTCTGGTCCATGGATAAAATATTTGTGAAGTGTTGGAGGCATGTTATACCAAGGATAACATTCAACGAAATATTTTGCTGTATTTAAAGCGTAGGATGGAGACATGTGTAGATGTTCACGCAAGTGAGGAAAGTTCTCTGTTCGCCATTCACTTGGGAGTGGCCAGAAACGATTCTTTTACACATGGCTCCAGCAGCTCACTACTTCCGGTCTTTGACCAAGTATCCTCTGGGTAGCCTAAGAACATCCGTTTGAAGGCGAGCTAAGGTGAGAAGGCGAAACATCCCCTGCATAGGGTTGTGCGCTGGGTTTGGGACCCGCCACTTAAAAAACACCCCCAGTGAATAAGTATAACCAGCCTCGGATGAGAGACCCCCCTTTTGATGACGACCATGGCAAACGAAATAAGGACTACGAATTGAGAGCATGCACCTGGAATGTCCGGACCCTTAATTGGGAAGGTGCCGCTGCCCAGATGATATTGATATCATCGCCTTGCCAACAGGTGTTACTTCGGACTGAGTAGGCAATTGAGAAGCAAAGTCCTCTCTCGACGAACAAAAACCAAACTCTATAAGTCACTCATAATTCCCGTCCTGCTATATGGTGCAGAGTTTTCGAGAGACAAGTTCTGCGAAAGATTTATGGTCCTTTGCGCGTTAGCCACGGCGAATACCGCATTCGATGGAACGATGAGCTGTACGAGATATACGACGACATCGACATAGTTCAGCGAATTAAAAGACAGCGGCTACGCTGGCTAGGTCATGTTGTCCGGATGGACGAAAACACTCCAGCTCTGAAAGTATTCGACGCAATACCCGCCGGGGGAAGCAGAGGAAGAAGAAGACCTTCACTCCTTTGGAAGGACCAAGTGAAGAAGGACCTGGCTTCGCTTGGAATATCCGACAACTACGAGTATTGTATGCATCTTTTTAATCAAATTTATGTCAACTTTAGTAGTTGCTGCTGACATCTCGGGATTTTGAAAGAAACGCCTAGCTGTATTGCCATCGTTAGAATTCCCAAAGCCAGGTTTCGGATGGTCAACAATCAGACCAATTTTATCTTTAAATCCTTTTTGAATCCGTGCTTTATTTTCCGAAACTAATAGTTTCTCGCTTTCTGTTCGAGCTTGCCACTTTTTTATAGACAATTTATATGATAAGTGGAGAAGACATTCAAAGAACCTAATCCACCCATGAAGTATTGAAAGCCCAAATTGTAAATTTTCTGTTTTTACAACTTTCTTCACCATTTCATCAATTTTATTAAAATCTTTCGAGCTAGCTCCACATAAATAACATTTTTGTGTAGATGTTGTTTCTGTTAATGCGTTGCATACTTTTCCATCAATCATAGATAAAATTAAATTGTGCTTAACTTCCAAATATTTATTTCCGATATATAACCGAATTAACAAGATTTCGTATTTCTATACCAACTCTTTCGTTTTCAGTTCTAGAAACAGCTGTGGACTCTTTTACAAATTCAATTTTTAAAGGCCTGCAGAACCTGGTAGAAGCTGGGCGCGGATTTTGCCACATAATTTTGCTTCCATAAATCAACCTGATTGGAACAATACAGGTGAGTGATGAAAACTGATGAATCATTTGCACCCGGATTATGGTACGCTTGCTTATATGAGCTGTGTCCAGAGCTTCCATCGAATCCCCTTAGTGCTTATTGGACATATGAATAGCAAGGAAACCTATCTGGAGCAGATTGCCTTATAACATTGTACTGTTGTCGAGATAGCTTTGCTTCCACCAAAACAAATAAAGCGTCTTCTTTGGACATTTGCTGTGATAGTGATGATTTGGCAATACTTTCATGAAATTTTTTTCGCTCTCGATGGTGAACTTGCTGAACTCTTTGACGCTTCCACTTGCCCTGAAGCTCTAAAACTCATTTGTGCAGCATAAGATAATAAAGGCAAAAGCACACTATCTCTTAAAAATTTACTTTTTTTTGTTTCGTTTTCTCATTTGATTCTACAAATGAAAGTTCTTTGCGGCCACGTTTCATTCCTTGTGGATGGGTGAAACCTATCGAAGAATCCAGCCAACTTTGGTTTATTCTAAGGAAACGCTCTTCATGCCTATTGGCTCTGCTCCAACGAATTTTAAATTGACTAATAAAGGTTTTTATCCTGTCATCAAACTCTTTTATAAATTCATCAGATGGCTCAATACGCTTTTTCAATTGCTCTTTTAAAAATTCAAATTTTTCATTAACTTTCAGAGTTTTCATTATGTTCCTATAAGGAAGATAATAATATTTGTATCCTCTTTAAATGTAGTCAATGTCGGTATCGCTTTTACCATGTTAGTTAAATATACATCACTATTGTTATTTCTCTCGACTGCACATGACATACAAACATTAGTAAGAAAAATTGCGCGGGAAAAAACAATGTCGGTTATCATGATTTTACATATACCCTAAACCTTAGATAAGAACCTTATGCCATATTAATTAATTATACAAAATGTAAGAAATCAAAATTTTATTTCAAAAATCTGTGTGATGATGTTTATTGTTATACATATGGGCCATTCCATCAATTGGCGACATGGTTTTGTACCCGTGGTTCTCCGATTTTGACGAAACTTTAGAATATTATAAAATAGACCAAAATAAGAATATCTGTAAACTTTTTAGTGGTCAAAGTTGTATAGCGACAACTTTGCATTTTTTTTGCTGTTCAGGGATCAGAGTCCCATACTTTTGAACCCTGATTCTAATGTAAAATTTAACGAGGAATCGAATGGGAAAGTCAATTTTGAAAAAAAGTTGGTGGAAAAGCACAAAAAATGGGATTTTTGGTAAAAAGTTGTTTTTTCGGATTTTGAGCGACAACTTTGAATTTTTTTTGCTGTTCATGGGATCAGAGTCCCATATTTTTGAACACTGATTCTTATGTAGCATTGAACAAGGAATCAAATGAAAAAGTCACTTTTGAAAAAAAATTGGGGGAAAAGCACAAAAAACGGGATTTTTGGAAAAAAATGTTTTTTTTTGGATTATTTAAATTTTTTTGGATTTTGAAAATATTTTTATCAGAAAGCTGAGATTTTTTTACATAAAATTGGATAACTGCAAAATTTTTTTCACTCAATTTTGAAAAATAAAAGAAATAGTCATTGTTTTGTTTCATCTCAATTTGAATTGCGCGCCAAAAAACAATGGAGCAACTTTGACCACTAAAAAGTTTGCAGATATTCTTATTTTGGTCTATATTATGATATTCTAAAGTTTCGTCAAAATCGGAGAACCACGGGTACAAAACCATGTCGCCAATTGATGGAATGGCCCATATGTAAGCAAAACGCGAATTTTAGACTATTCCAGAATATGTTCTTATGTATTTAAACTGCCACTTATCGTAACGTAGGGTGTGAACAAAGCAAACAGCCATCCACTGAACAACAAAAACAATAACAAACCTTTTTTTTGCAATTGCTGTATTTGTTCAGTTGTAAATGTCCAGTTAAAGAAAATAAAAAACTTCGAAAAATGAAAAAAATCACCTACATCACTGTGCACATACAAAAAGAAATAAACTTGCAATTTTCAGAGAATATTACAAGAAAACCGTAAATTTTTTGCCAAATATTTTATCAGTTAGTGATGTAGAATTTTATCTACTTTTGTTTGATACCAAAAATTTACTTGTACCTTGAATTTTGATTTTTGAATTAATCTCCAAAATCGACCCATTTTACCCCAATGTGCGGCGATGAGGATGCTACGGAAAACTAGGTATAAAAAAGTTTGAAAACCAAATAAAATTAGTTTCAAAAAACCGTGATCAGAGCTTGCGGCTTCCCGATACTGATACTTTTGAACTTGGACATACATATAGCCGCCACAACATCCAAATTACCAAAGCAGAACTCCACATGCACTCAATATATCCATTAAGAAAACAAATCGTCACATTATTTTCAATTAAAATAAAACGATTTTTTATAGTATGACTGATGAAATGTTGTAAAGATGTCAACGTATGATGAAAAAGACAATATGTCCATAAGTGCATCGTTTCTTTAACGTAGGACATATCTATACCACTTAACTGTGAAGTCAATACATATTATGCCAACGCAAGAACTTTGGTTACAGCTCTTTTCACCTAATACATGGATATTTTTAATGCCATCAAAGATAGACCATCTTAGACGGACAAGTCATAATAAAATTAGACATCAATTGCGCTTTAAGGACGGAGGGCGTAAATCTCTGTGCATACGATTTGAAATAAATAATTAAATCCGCAATACCAAGATCTAACCTTACAACACACCTTCCTCCCTAAAGTATTTTACATTAAAAGGATCCATACAGACATTCAAAATACTTGACATCCCACGACCAACTATCATTACGGGACTTCCATTGGACTGAGAGTGGCAACATATGGTGCACTACGGCATGAATACCACCAACCTAACCCTGTTAATTGCTGGAGGCCTAATCGTAACAATAGTCCTACGATGCATCTGTAATGCAGCAAAGAACGTATAACCGGTAGGAAGTTATATCTTTAGAAATTAGTTGTTAATATTAGTAAATTAAAATTATATTAAAAATTTAAAATTTATACAATAAAAAAACCTTATATAAGTAAACTTATGTATTTCGAGTTTGACACGCCAATCTTGTAAAGAAAATTTTCATTAAAACGCCCAAGATGTATAAAAACTTGAATTATTATGAAATGTAAACACTACAACGTGGGCAGAGTGTTCTTTCTTTCAGGCAGATTTCTGAACAGTTCTTAACGGCTACAATTGTAAATAAAATTGATATGATCAAGCAGGCTTACCCAGATGTTGCTTTAGCAAGAAGTTGTGTGTTTCGGTAGCACCAGACCATTTTGGAGGGCCGGGAACATGTCGCTAATGAAGACCGTGCTGGGAGACCTTTGACTTCGACAAACACCGACAATGTAACTCGTTTGTATTCGTTTAATTACCCAGATGTTAAATTTATCAAAAACTGTAGTTCATGACAATGTGCCGGAGCTCTTGAACATGCGCAAGGTGTGCGCGAAGATGGTCCCAAAAGTGCTCACTGATCACCAGAATTTGCGGCGAGTGGAAGTGTACCAAGAAAAATTGAACATGTGCGAAAGTGACCCCCAATTTTTGAATAACGTAATCACATTTTTTTTGTTTCCTTGTCTGAAAAGGCCGCTGAAAGGCAAACATTTCGAGACGACGGATGGGATAAAAGCAGCATGCACATCGGCTCTCAAGGCTATTTCGGAGAATGTCTTCCGTGACGCCTTCAATGATTGTAAATCGCGCTGGAAGCGCTGCATCGACGCAGAAGGAGCCTATTTTGAAAGTCTTTAAAGAACTGTAACGATTAGTTCAATAAATTTTTTTAAATCGACTCATTCCTACTACTTTCCGGAAAAACCCTGTATGAAACGACCTCGTTTTATTACTTAACAATAATTAACATTCCTCATTAAATTCGAACTTCCTGGGTTTTTTCTTTAAAAAGTAGGGATCCTCGAAATGGATCACCCTTTATCTGTTTACATGTTTTTGAACCAATTTTGGACGCATTTTTGGCACTCCGATTGAGGTATCTTCTAAATATGTGTTCTGCGATCAACAGCCTTACGTACGATAAAAAAAACAAGTTATTCACTCCCAAGTCAAGACTATACGGTGGATGGCTCTTCAAAGTGATTATCCAAGTACTCAAATATGCAGTTGTTTCAGTCGATGTGTAAGAGTAGGCATTATCATGGTGAAGAGTGATCCGTTTTAGGCGGTCTATTGTCCTGATTTCTTAAAAGCAAATGATAGTATACCACTCAGAATTTAATATTCAGTGTTTATCTAGTGGAATGGTAGCATTATATCCAGCTATTTCGAAAAAACAGTCAACTATTTACTTTGAACTGTTTCGTTTTGGATTTGGCCCATCTTGGAACATGGATGCAGTCGACAGATCTTTACTTTTGGGTGAATACGCTTAAATACACGTTTCATTATCTCTCACGATTTAATAGACCTGTTTGTACTTTTTGAGGATGGAGTCATGTGTAGAAGTTCACGTAAATGAGGAAAGTTCTCTGATCGCCATTCACTTGGGAGTGGCCAGAAACGATTCTTTGAAACATGGCTCAAGCAGCTCACAACTTCCGGTCTTTGACCACGTATCAAGGCTGACATCACCGCCGTTCAAGAAATGCGATGGACGGGACAAGGGCAGAGACGAGTAGGTCCTCGTGACATTTACTACAGTGGCCATATAAAGGAGCGCAAGTTTGGTGTTGGATTCGTGGTGGGAGAGAGACTCCGTCGCCGAGTACTATCATTCACTACGGTGAATGAACGTCTGGCCACAATCCGCATCAAAGCGATGTTCTTCAACAAATCGCTGATTTGCGCCCACGCCCCGACGGAAGAGAAGGACGATGTGACCAAAGATGCTTTCTATTAGCGCTTGTAGCGCGCTTATGAGAGCTGCCCCCGCCACATAATCAAAATCGTGCTTGGCAACTTTAACGCCAGGGTGGGCAAAGAAGGCATATTTGGCTCTACGGTCGGTAAATTCAGCCTCCACGACGAAACATCTCCAAATGGGTTGAGGGTGAGCGACTTCGCCGGGGCTCGAAATATGGTTATCTGTAGTACTAGATTCCAGCATAGGCAGATTCATCAAGCCACCTGGCTTTTTCCGGATCGAAAAACCACCTACCAGATCTATCATGTTGTGATAGACGGAAGACACGTCTCCATTGTTCTAGACGTGCGTACGCTCCGAGGTCTTAACATCGAATCTGACCACTATCTTGCTGCAGCTAAGATTCGCACCCTCATCTGTGCTGCAAAAAACGCACGTCAACAAACACAAGGAAGGTTGGACGTCGAGAAGCTGCAATCTCAACAGACATCCGAACGATTTGCTACTCGGCTTGCACTCCTGTTCTCTGAGAGCATTCGTCAACAACTCGGTATAAGGGAACTGTGGTACGGCATTTCAAACTCCTTACGTACAGCTGCAACCGAAACCATTGGTTTTCGGAAAGTGCAAAAGAACAGCTGGTAGAGAAAACAGGATGCCTACCTCGCAACGTTACGGTCGACCAGAAAACGTGCAAGATGGGATAGATACCGAGAGTTGAGGAGGGAAGCGAGACACATTTGCAGACAGAAAAATAAAGAGGCCGAAATGCGTGAGTACGAAGAGCTTGATAAGCTTGCCGACGGGGGTAATGCTCGAAAATTCTACGACCAAATGCGGCGGCTTACAGAAGGTTTCAAGACTGGAGCATTCGCTTGTAGAACCTCCAAAGGTGATCTAGTCACCGATGCCCAGAGCATACTTAAATTATGGAGGGAAAACTTCTCCAGCCTGCTGAATGGCAGTGAACGCACAACACCAGGAGAATGCGAACCCGATTCCCCAATCGATGACGATGGAGCAGACGTTCCATTACCCGACCATGAAGAAGTTCGAATAGCAATTGCCCGCCTCAAGAACAACAAAGCGGCAGGGGACGACGGATTGCCGGCCGAGCTATTCAAACACGGCGGCGAAGAACTGATAAGGAGCGTGCATTAGCTTCTTTGTAAAGTATGGTCGGACGAAAGCATGCCCAACGATTGGAATTTAAGTGTGCTATGCCCAATCCATAAAAAAGGAGACCCCATAATCTGCACCAACTACCGTGGGATTAGCCTCCTCAACATCGCATATAGGGTTCTATTGAGCGTATTGTGTGAAAGATTAAAGCCCACCGTCAACAAACTGATTGGACCTTATCAGTGTGGCTTCAGACCTGGAAAATCAACAACCGACCAGATATTCACCATGCGCCAAATTTTGGAAAAGACCCGTGAAAGAAGAATCGACACATACCACCTCTTCGTCAATTTCAAAGCTGCTTTCGACAGCACGAAACGGAGCTGCCTTTATGCCGCGATGTCTGAATTTGTTATCCCCGCAAAACTAATACGGCTGTGTAAGCTGACGTTGAGCAACACGAAAAGCTCCGTCAGAATCGGGAAGGACCTCTCCGAGCCGTTCGATACCAAAGGAGGTTTCAGACAAGGCGACTCCCTATCGTGCGACTTCATCAACCTGCTTCTGAAGAAAATAGTTCGAGCCACAGAACTAAATAGAGAAGGTACCATCTTCTATAAGAGTGTACAGCTGCTGGCGTATGCCGATGATATTGATATAATTGGCCTCAACACCCGCGCCGTTAGTTCTGCTTTCTCCAGGCTGGACAAGGAAGCACAGAAAATGGGTCTGGCAGTGAACGAGGACAAGACGAAATATCTCCGGTCAACAAACAAACAGTCGTCGCACTAGCGACTTGGCTCCCACGTCACTGTTTACAGTCATAACTTTGACGTTGTAGATAAGTTCGTCTATTTAGGAACCAGTATTATCACCACCACCAATGTCAGAATGGGAATCCAAAGCAGGATTGCTCTTGCCAACAGGTGCTACTTCGGACTGAGTAGGCAATTGAGAAGCAAAGTCCTCTCTCGACAAACAAAAGCCAAACTCTATAAGTCGCTCATAATTCCCCTCCTGCTATATGGTGCAGAGGTTTGGACGATGACAGCAACCGATGAGTCCACGTAACGAGTTTTCGAGAGAAAGGTTCTGCGAAAGATTTATGGACCCTTGCGCATTGGCCACGGCAAATATCGCATTCAAAGGAACGATGAGCTGTACGAGATATACGACGACATTGACATAGTTCAGCGAATTAGAAGACAACGGCTGCGCTGGCTAGGTCATGTTGTACGGATGGACGAAAACAATCCAGCTGTGAAAGTATTCGACGCAGTACCCGCCAGGGGAAGCAGAAGCAGAGGAAGACCTCGACTCCGTTGGAAGGACCAAGTGGAGAAGGACCCGGCTTCGCTTGGAATATCCAATTGGCGCCACGTAGCGAAAAGAAGAAACGACTGGCGCGCTGTTGTTAACTCGGCTATAATCGCGTAAGCGGTGTCTACGCCAATTAAGAGGAAGAAGAATAAACTTTTTACTTTTTGATTCGTGCACAATTTGTTTTTGTTTTATTATAACAACTTGTGTGCACTGATGCTATTTTTAATTTTTGCTTGTTTGCGTTTTAATCACAGAATTCACGGAGCGAATTAAAAACACGTCCGTACACCTTGAACACTGTTTTATTTAGTGCCAGTATTAAACTTTATTAAATTAAGTAAAAACCCATTTTTATACCAAATTAAAGAAATTGATTTACTAAAAAGGGCTTATTCGTCTAAAATACCCTGAAACATGTGTCAAAATGTACCTTTTTTTTAAATTCACACAATCGTCTAAAGGCCAAAAATAAACTGAAATAAAAAATAAATAAATAAAGTTGAAGCTGCGATGCAGCGGTAATTGTTCGGAAATCTAAATAAACTAAAGAGTTGGAGACTACTGAAATAAAAAGTTAATAATATATTTTTCATACAAAAAAAGTTTCATTTTGATACATTTTAAATAAAGTAGCTACTCAAGCTAGCAAAAAAAAATAAAAATATAGGATAAAAATTAAAGAAATGTTTATTAAAAAGTTTTTAATTTTGATAAATTTTAAATAAAGCACCTTTTCAACCAAGCAAAAAAAAAAACAATATAGTGGAAAAAAAATTTCTATATCGTTAAAAAGAAAAATCAAGATCTGAACTTCAACACCGTAACTCTAAACAACGTGGTAGTGAAAGAAAAAAAAAAAACATGTCGTTAAGGAAAAATTTACATACTGTAGAACAAAAAGATCAATTTTAATATCGTGAAAAAATTTTTTTTTGGTATATCGTACAAAACAAAAATATTAAAACCTTAACATCGTGCATTCGATAACTCAAAACAACGTGGTATTGAAAGCACGAGGAAGTGAAAAAGTGAAAGATATCGTTTAACATGGTGGAAAAAAATGTATATAGTATAAAATAATAAGATTAACCGTGCGATTCTCTACTGTGTCTCAAGTCTCTAAATTTGAGATTTTAAGTTAGAGTCAATTTTTGAGACTTGAGACTATTTTGCAATTTTGTAAGTGACAAAACATATTACATTTCATTATTCAGAAATGTTTTTACACTTGAATGAAAATAAATATGTCGATAACAAACATTACTTTTTCTATAAAATAGTCAAAAAACATAATTGTCAATAAAAATAAAAATATATGCTGACTTTGTTTCATAATATTTACGAATTTTATGTAAAATTAACTTATTTTTAACCTTTTCGTGTTTGAGTTGCTTAAATAGCGTAAAATAAACATTTGGTAACCCTAAACAGCATGAGAGTGGAAAAGCGAAAGAGAACGTTTATTATCGTTAGAAAAAAATGTTTATCGTATAAAATAAAAAGATCAAAACTTTAATATCGTAAAATAAACAATCAGTAACTCTAAAACAACGTGCAGTTTAAGAACGTAGAAGTGAAAGAAAGTTTGCCATTTTTTTATAAAGCATTCACAAAAAAGAATGGAGTCATATGTAGAAGAAGTTCACGCAAGTGAGGAAAGTTCCCTGATCGTCATTCTATTGGAGTGGCCAAAAACGGTCTTTGGCCAAGTATCCTCTGGGTAGCCTAAGAACATCCGTTCGAAGGCGAGCTAAAGTGGGAAGGCGAAACATCCCCTACATAGTGTTGTGCGCTGGGTTTGGGACCCGACACGTAAAAAAACACCACCACTGAAAACTAGCAACCAGCCTCGGATGAGAGACTTATTTAATGACGAAAATAAAACATTACTTTAACTATTTATTACGCACTAAACTACATAAATAATTTCTGTACCTACGTATATATGTACAGTGACTCACACGTCAAATCGGATGCGTGCATTGCCAATGATGGCACCATCCAATCATAAAATAAAAATCTTAAGAATGATACATATGATACATCAAAATAAAGGAAAAATTTTCTATTTTATTTTTGGAAACTTAAATGTTATAATAAGTATATTCCATGCATAACTGTAAAACCCGTTATATGATAAGCTCTGAGCAGGAATACATGCCATTTTTCCTGCACTTCGGCCGCTTTCGAAAACATGAAATGCAAAGCATACATGCAATGCATAGTATTTGTAAACGTCATTGCATTAATTTGGGCGAAATATGATATTCATTATTGCGAAGCCCTATTTCACGCGCATAAGCTGTCAAAATTTGCATGGAAAACGCAAACGATAAACGCACAAGATATTGTTATGGTTTGTATTGAAATCGCATGGCAGTTGGAATCATAAGGATACGCGGTATCAAACAAACTTATCCTTTGGATGAAGCAGTTAATATGGTAGCTTCAATAAAATTTGGCGACAACTTTTTCACTGCCAATCTGGTGTCATTACGTAGTTTTAGTGGATTAATATTTCGCAATAATATAATCAAAGAACCAACTTTCGGCATAGTAATCAATTCATTGGTTCTGTCGATTTGAATTTTACCATCACCAATTTTGTAGGTCAATAAGCATATTAATATTTAGTGTAAATTTTTGTACTTTTGTCCAAAGAACTGATGACTTCAAACCGGCATTTATTTCATCAGCACGAGTTGATCGAGGAATAGCAGGCAATGTTTGACGAAAATCTCCTAACAGTAATATCAAAGTAATCCCCCATTTGATACAGAGTAATTTCGTCATTTCTATTATCACCAGCAACACCGGAAACAGCTATATCACCCTTTTATTTAAACAATGCAATGGTTCGGGTGAAGTTTCTAATGCTGGCATTTTAAATTTGCATTAGCACAACACATTCGGGGCCACCTGGAAAGTAAGCCGCATCCGTACATGCTATAATCAATCTGACTGTTCTAATTGGAAGCAACTCGCTTCATTTCAGGCAAAATGCAATGGTTAAACAAGTAAAGAAGAGCGAAGTTCGGGTGTCACCGAACATTTTATACTCTCGCACGATAAAGTGATAATCGAGATTTCATTATCAGTCATTTACATATTTTTCAAATACCGTATTTTTGTAAAGTTTTATTCCGCTATCATCATTGGTTCTTAATGTATATGTACACATATTATACAGAGAAGGCATCAGATGGAATTCAAAATAGCGCTATATTGGAAGAAAGCGTGGTTGTTAACCGATTTCACCCAGATTTTGTACATGTCATCAGGGTGTTAAGAAAATATTACATACCGAATTTCATTGAAATCGGTGGAGTAGTTCCTGCGATATGGTTTTTGGTCCATAAGTGGGCGACTCCACGCCCATTTTCAATTTTTAAAAAAAGCCTGGGTGCAGCTTCCTTCTGCCATTTCTTCCGTAAAATTTAGTGTTTCTGACGTTTTTGTTAGTCGGTTAACGCACTTTTAGTGATTTTCAACATAACCTTTGTATGGGAGATGGGCGTGGTTATTATCCGATTTCTTCCATTTTTGAACTGTATATGGAAATGCCTGAAGAAAACGACTCTGTAGAGTTTGGTTGACATAGCTGTAGTAGTTTCCGAGATATGTACAAAAAACTTAGTAGGGGGCGGGGCCACGCCCACTTTTCCAAAAAAATTGCATCCAAATATGCCCCTCCCTAATGCGATCCTTTGTTCCAAAGTTCACTTTAATATCTTTATTTATGGCTTAGTTATGACATTTTATAGGTTTTCGGTTTCCGCCATTTTGTGGGCGTGGCAGTTGGCCGATTTTGCCCATCTTCGAACTTAACCTTCTTATGGAGCCAAGAAATCGTGTACCAAGTTTCATCATGATATCTCAATTTTTACTCAAGTTACAGCTTGCACGGACGGACGGACGGACAGACGGACATCCGGATTTCAACTGTACTCGTCACCCTGATCACTTTGGTATGTATAACCCTATATCTGACTCTTTTAGTTTTAGGACTTACAAACAACCGTTATGTGAACAAAACTATAATACTCTCCTTAGCAACTTTGTTGTGAGAGTATAAAAATGTGATAAATGAAAAACCACTCAACCGAACAAAACCTAAAAATTTGGGTTGAATAGGTGAGCTTGTTCTTAAGTTATAAAATTACAACGAAAGTTACAGTAATTTATATATGTATACATATGTACATACATACATACCAAAGTAAACAGAACTTTTAGAATCCAGCGCCCCGCGGTGGCGCCATCTATATGTCGACTGTTGCTATTTTTATCGATTGTTCAGTTACAGCGTTTTAAGTGTCTTCGGTGCGAAAATGAGCTTCGAAGAAAGAGCCAACATTAAATTTTGTTTTAAAATTGGTAAAACTTTACTGAAACGTTTCAATTGATGAAACAAGTTTATGGCAATGATTGCCTATCCCTTAGGAGAGTGCACGAGTGGTTTCAACGTTTTCAAAGTGGTCGTGAGGACATAAATGATGATCAACATGTGGTCCAATAAAAATTCATGATCACCGGAAACTCTATCGAGCGTGAATTCATAAAAAATCAGCCGAAATCATCATTGAAACTCATGGAAATGGAATTGAACATCTCCAAAACATCGATTTATCACATTTTGACCGAACATTTGGGCTTAGGAAAGGTTTTTTTTCAATATTTCTTTATTTATTTGATCTGTTTAGTAAAGCCTAACAATAAGTTCTCAAATTTTAAATCTATTTAAAACTAAAGAAGCTCAGAAATGTGGTTGAGCTCTTTTGGTAGAACGTTGCTCTCTAGTAGGCTGGTTGATCACTTCTTTTTAAACGTGTTTGATTGCAGGAATTTCCCAAGGCATTAGCCAATAGGTTTGGATGTTCGCGAAGTTTGGAAATATATCTAATTCTGCTGTCCTCTATCTCCTTCTTTACCTTAGAAGGGAAGAATTTAGTATACCATCCCAGGATTTCGGGAATAAAATGGGTATGGTCGGATAGAGGAGATTCTCCAGATTACGAATATTATATTAAATAATCAAATTCAACAATAATTTAAATGTTTATTAAAAGCTATTTTTGCACTATATTATATAAAATAAATGTGTGCAAATGAATAAGTGATGTGTTAGCGTACATAAAAGTGAAAAATATAAGTGCAAAATTAATTTTATATATCGAAAATATGTAATTAAAATATTGCAAATTTTCAACATAAAACGCGAATAACTCGAAAACTATAAGCTTCCTGCGGCTATAGCCATATATATTCGTGATCTGGAGAATCTCCTCTATCCGACCATACCCATTTTATTCCCGAAATCCTGGGATGGTATACTAAAGCCGACCCCCTTAGAAATATCAAGATCCTCATAAATGTTTTCATTTCATATGTACCATGGTGCACCCGTGATTGTTCTAAGCATTTTATATTAAAACCTTTGTATTATATCAATGTTGGTCGTACCCCACAGTTGAAGGCCATAATTCCAAATCGGTTTTATGATTGCATTGTACAACAGGACTTTGTTGTCTAGGCTAAGTTTAGAATTTTTGTTTAAAAGCCAATTTTATTTTGCTGCTCTTAACTTCATGTAAGTTATTTTACTCGCTGATTTGTTTTTATGATTCCAAGGGTATTGTTCACAAAGAATTTGTTCTATCCGGCCAAAACGTTATTGCGGTATTCTACCTTGGAGTTTTGAAGTGTTTGCGCCGTATTCGACTGGTTCAGCTCGAATATCACGAAGATGAAAGTTAGCGTTTATGATAATGAGACCGCGCTTGTGACCAAATATTTTACCAAAAATCACATTTTAACCATTAAACACTCCCCGTATTCACCTGGCGATTCAAAAGGCTTGCATCGGCATACTGGCGGCCATACCGGCCAACGAGCTAAAACACTCGTTCGACCTGCTTTTAGACCGAGCAAAATGCTGTACTGAAGCAGATTTGTTCTGTTTTTTTTTAAGTCCTGTTTACTTTGAAACGCACTTTGTATTATACAAGGTCTGTCGCAAAAGAAACAGGACTGTTAAAAAAAAAAACAAAAAATTAATATTTTTCAAAAGTTATATTTTTTTATTCAAAGTAGTTTCCTTGTGCTTCGATACAGCGTTTAGCCCGGTCAATTAGCATTTGAAATGAGTATTTAAGGTAATTTTTCGGAATGCTCTTGAGAATATCGGTCGTCGCCTTTTGGATAGCTGAAATGTCCTGAAACCAGTGTCCTTTCATGGGCAAATGAAGTTCACAATGAAGTCAATCAATGAAATCACAGGGTGCCAGATCAGGTGAGTGATTAATGGTTATTATGGAGTTTTTTGTCAAAAAATCAGTGGCAAGCGTCGACCGAAGACACGGCGCATTATCGTGCAACAGGCGCCAGGACCCTGCCTCACGGTATTGTGGTCACGACGAATGCGTGACAAAAGACGATTCATAAAACCAAGGTAAAACACAGCATTAATCGTTCGGCCAGGTGGGACGAACTCTCGGTGTACAATACCCTCGCAATCGTAAAAACAAATCAGCATTGTCTTTATTTTTGACTTCTGAAGACGACCGACTTCTTATCGTCACAGAGGTCCTCACGACCTTCTTGGAATCGCTTAAACCACTCATGCACATTACTACGGGATAGGCACTGATCACCATAAACTTTCTTCATCATTTGAAATGTTTCAGTAAACGTTTTCCCAAGTTTAAAACAAAATTTAATATTTGATCTTTGTTCAAAATGCATTTTACGACCGATAACCAAAAGCTGCTGTCGCTTTTTGATCGATAACATCGATTGTAGTTATCCATTTGTCTTAAAATTTTTACGAAATGTCAACAAGAGATCAAACTTTTTATTTCATATACCCACCAATAGGTGGCGCCACCAAAAACAGTTATAATAGGTTGTCAAAAAGTCTTGCGGTATTTTCGCTAGTTGGCGCTGAAAGCGCGTAGTTCTAGTTTTATTCGTCGCATCGGGTCATGCTATACCTTTTTGGAAAGCATTTCACGCGCTAACACGTGTTTGATTGACTGTCGTTTTTTTAAGTCGTTCATGAGTTATAGCGTCGCAAACATGGAGCAAAATATAGAGAAAATACGACATATTTTACAGTACTACTACGATAAAGGCAAAAATGCATCTCAAGCCGCCAATAAAATTTGTGCAGTTTATGGACCCTATACAGTTTTCATTTCCACCGCACAACGATGGTTTCAACGTTTTCGTTCTGGTGTAGAGGTGGTCGAAGATGCGCCACGCTCCAGAAGGCCTGTCGTCGAAAATTGCGATAAAATCGCTGAATTGGTCGAAAGAGACCGGCATAGTAGCAGCCGTAGCATCGGTCAAGAGCTGGGCATGAGTCATCAAAAATTCATTTCAATTTCAATAAAAAAAAAAATATTCAATAAAAATACCGCAAGACTTTTTTGACAACCCATTATTTAAAAAGTTCTGTTTCTTTTAAGACAGACCTTGTATATAGACTTTCCTCAAGTCTAGATATAAAAGGTAGGGTAGCTGATGACGGCTTCCTTATAACTAATCTGTCAAAAATTATTAAGTATACTCCTTATATTGTGTGATGCTATTATGGCAATTTGTATTGATTCATTTCCTTCTTTTATTTTTGTACAATTGTTGTGTTTATTATTTAACAATCAAACAAGCAAGTATTAATTTCATTTATCATACAAAATGCGTAATTTAATTCCTATTTACTAAATTTGACTGAATAACATTTTTTTTAATTCCTGCCTTTGACAACGCATTTTCTACTGTGTTTTCAAATTCATTGTTTATTAATTTGTTAATGAACCTCCGGCGAAGAGGCGAGAAGATGCCGCCTTTTAATAAGCGTCCAAAATCCCCATTGGGGTTGCACCGAGGGAGAACCTACTCACGAGAGGGAGGCAACAAAGCGATGAGGGAACCATACAGTGAACAGCACCAAAAGTGCACAGACGACGGCGAAAACCCTGGGCAAGCGCCCATCAGAATCGAGGCCAGTAAGGTTCTGATTATGGAATACTGGAAACCAATAATGGACTAGTCTGACAAAGGGCTGGTGAGGGCAGTATTCTATCACCTCTGTAGGTAAAAGTGACATCTTACCGAAATGGCTGGCAGGCTAATACTGCAATGCACGTCGCCAAAATTGTTTTGGCCGTACAGGTTCAGTTGAGACGAGCTCCTGATTCGTGCCTGAACCTGGCTCTGAACTCAAGCTTTCATAAGGACTTGCGTCAACCCTAGCGTGGCCTTCCTGCTTGCATAGATAACCACCAGCTTCATAAAGGGCAACTGTTCCAACGTGCGGAGATAACGGTTTGAAACGGAGACCCATTAGATCTGTAATGAGTACACCACAACAACAACAAAAACCCCAACAGAAGGAACAACACAATAAACAACAAAACAGAGATGCTCAAGACGAGAAATATGGGACCGTGTTCCGCCGAAGTAGTAGGATACTTAGATCCCCTACACTGACCATCACTCCCAAACAAGTCGAAAAAACTGGAGAAAAAACAGCCTTAAAGGAAACTCCTGCCAAGAACAAGAACCACCAGCAAAACAAACAGACGAGAAGAGCACTCCAGTGGCCACCACAGAAGGACCTCAAAACTCTCCGAAACAGGAGCACATCACTCAAATGAGACGAGCAGAAGAGGAATCTTTTGAAAAATGCAAGAGTATTGTACAAATCATGAAGACGGCGATGGCAAAGCAAAAGAACGTCAGCATGGATGTCAAGAACGGCACAGCTGGACGAACTCTTTGATGTAATGAAGAGTTACCGCAGAAACTGGCTCATCGCAGAAAACGAGAAAAGACGCAGAGTCCTAAGCAGACGGATCACGACCCCAGAGCCAATAACCTCGAAGCGGTGGGCGACAAGCCCAGTGGAGCCTCGAGAAACAGTGCGACCAAGAAGCGAAAAGGACGGCCAGTGGCAGAAAGTCTTGCCCAAAAAAGCAAGGAAGATACTCACAACCGAAGGAACGGAAAACAAAAACCCAAAAGAGGGAGGACAACAAGGGAGGAATACCGTCTCAAACCAGAGAGCAAAAAGCAGGCCCAAACGACAATCGGAGGCCGTAATCATTAAGCCAGCAGAAGGAAATAGCTACGCCGCGGTCCTCAAGAATATCCGTAGCAAGGTAAACCTAAGAGAAGCAGAAGTGAAAATCAAAGGGATCCGCAAAACAAGAGCCGGGGCTTTACTACTGGAGCTGGAGAAGGGACAATCCACAAAAGCCAGTTTCTGCGAGGCACTCAAGACGACCCTCCGAGAATCAGCAACTATGGCCGACCTTAAATCAAAAGCCACAATAGATATTAGAGACCTCGACTCCCTTTCAACAAAAGAGGAAGTAGCAGAGACTGTAAAAAAAGTGCTGCAGGACTCCATCGGACACTTGACGATAAGCATAACAGCAGCTAACACAAGAGAGCAGGTCAGGGCATATATAACGCTCGATGAGGATAAGGCTGACATACTGATGCGACAGGCCCGTATAAAAATCGACTGGGTTAACTGCAGGCTGCGAGTAAAAGAAGCACCAAAAAGATGCTTTCGCTGCTTTGGACCAGGGCACTTAACCTGGGACTGCAAAGGGCCCGAAAGAAGAGGACAAGGTGCTGGCATAAAATGCGGCCAACCAGTTAACAAAATGAAAGAGTCCACAAAGCCTCCCTCACGCTGCCTCTGCGTGTAGGCTAAACACGAAAAAGGTGACCATATCCCGGGTTCTGCAAAATGTATGGTATGTAGGAAACACCAAAGCAATTGAATATCTTACAGGCCAATATGCATAGATGCAAGGCTGCTGACGCTCTACTCTCGCAAATGGTGATGGAGAACGCCTACGAGTTAATCATCATAAGCGAGCAATACAAAAAGAAAGAGAGAGCTACCTAGCTGGAAGAAAGCAGCTCGACCGCCGCTATATGGCTATCACCAGGGAGTAACGCCATCACTGTAGACAAAGGGAACGACAATGGTTTTGTCTGGGCCAAATGCGACCTTTTTACAGTAATTAGCTGCTACTTGACGCCAAGCGATAAATTCCAAGGCCGTAGAGCGCATTCTAGAAATAGCTGCGCGCCTTAGTCTAATAGTGCTCAACATAGGAAACGCAACCACGTTTAGAAGACCGGGATGTGAGGAAACAACACCACACATTACTCTATCATCAGAACGCTTGGCAGGCTCAATAAAGAAATGGAAAGTCCTGGAGGATTACACTGGCAGTGATCACCAGTACATTTCCTTCACTATCGATACTGGAACAAACACTAACCAGGAAGTAGAACATTTCGAAGCTAAATACTTCGAAACTGATCTCTGCAATAGACGACCACAACCCATCTAGCTCCCCAAAAAATGTAAAAAAAATTGTCGAGCCAACGATGCTCAATATAACAAGAGCCTGTAAAAAATCAGTGCCCAAGGCTTCCCACAGCAAACATAAGGCAGCAGCCTACTGGTGGACTGAAAATATCACCCAACTCAGACGCATATGCCTCCTTCGTTTTCGCAGATCCTACACGAGATCCAGGCACGCGATCCAGCACCCGAAGATGACGAGCACTACAAAGCAGCAAAAGAGTAGCTGAAGCACGCCATTGACGACAGCAAAAAGAAAAAATGGGAGGAACTACGCGAGCATATAAACAGAAACCCCTGGGGACTCGGATATAAAGTAGTTATGAAGAAACTCGGCGCTCGGGCAAAGCCACCTGACTTAACCGCTGCCAAAACGGATCACATCGTGAACGCTTTATTCCCCACACACGAAAGCAGGGCTAGTGATTCAGAACAAACACTAAGATCTGCGCAAATTCTCCTGTTCACCCTTGAAGAGCTGCAGCTAGCCACAGGCAAGCTCAAGGCCAACAAATCACCCAGCCCGGACGGGATCCCAGCATAAATCCCCAAGATAATCGCTGCAGACCGCCCAGCGGTACTACTGAACATGTACAACGCCTGCCTTGAAACCGGAATATTCCCTGAACCCCAATTCGCCATCAGCATACCGTCCACCATGCATGCCTGATACAGCGGGAAAGCTATACGAAAGCCTAATAAAACCCAGACTCGAAGCGGCTATTAACGAAGCTGGAGGACTATCCCCTAGACAACATGGTTTCAGAACCGGCAGAGCAACAATAAGAGCCATAAAATGCGTCGTCGAAAGCGTAGAAGCAGCGCAGCGTAGATGGCACAAATATAAAAGAATAGTGTTACTGGCGACTCTAGACATCCGAAACGCTTTCAACAGTGCTAGATGGGTGGACATGATCGACGCTCTCGAGAAAAGCTTCAAGATAGCCGAATACCTCAGGGCTGTGGTGCGAAGCTACCTTAGCAACAGAAAACTGCTGTATGAAACTAAAGAAGGGTCACGACAGATAGCGGTTACGTCAGTAGCAGCACAAGGATCCATTCTAGGCCCAGACTTATGGAACATTAGCTACGACTCTATATTAAAACTAGAAATGCCAGACGAGTCATATTTAATTGGGTACGCGGACGACATTGCGGCAGTAATCATAGCAAGGGACACAGAAGAAGCGCGAAGAAAGCTGAATCTGGTCATGATACGAACGCAAACATGGCTCGATACACACAACCTCCAGCTCGCTACGGAGAAAACAGAGCTACTGCTGCTAACAAACAAGCACATACCTCTCGAGATAAGCATGCACACAACTATGGATATTCTTAGGACACAGAGAGCAGTAAACTACCTAGGCGTAAGACTGGACCCCAGACTAACCTTCTGGGTTCAAATCCAGCACGCCGCAGGAAAGGCCTCACCTGGGTTCACCTCTCAACTGAGCCGATCAGTGGCCAACGTAGGGGGCCCCAGCCATGAAAAGAAAAAAGCTCCTAATGTCGACCACAATCTGCGTCTTACTATACGGAGCCGAGATCGGGGCAGAGGCGCTTAAAAAGGAAAACCGGCGTAAGGAAATGGCCAGAGTTCACCACACCGCAGCCCTCAGAGTTGCATCAGCGTACCGGACAGTATCAGGCGATCCAATATTAGTTATAAGCGGAAATGCTCCAATTGACCTTCTAGCTTATGAAAAGAAAAAGCTGTGGGAGTTAAAGAAATCATCCAATAATAACAATAGCGCAATACAACAAATAAAGAAAGATACAATAACAATATGACAACAAAGATGGAAGAATGAAAGTCGCGCAGATGAACGGCCAGGCTAATAAAAAATCTAGACTTATGGACAAGCCGTAAATTCGGAGAAGTCGATTTTTAAACAACCCAGTTATTATCCGGTCACAGATACTTCAAAAAATACCTCCACAGAATGGGAAAAGTCGAAGAGCCGTCATGCGTATATAACGACGCGACAGAAGACGACGCTGAACACACATTTAGTGACCTGCAAGTGGCACATACCGCTGCTGTGACGATAGCACCGATGATGCGGAAGTCATTTTCCACCCCCTCACCCTCAAAAAAACAAAAAACACAACAAAAAAGTTAAGGCAGTCATCTCAAAAGAGCTGTTTTTTAATTGCTTTAGTATATGTGTTAATTCCGTTACTGTTTTAAATATTTGTGAAGTTGTGAAGAGTTCATTATTATTTTCTATCAAGCCGCTTACTTTATTTGATATTTTCATGAAATCATCATGATCAGGTGTATCTTTAATCCATTTCCACACTGTACCTAATTCATTAATGTTTTTTGATCTATTATAATCAATTTTTAATTGTTGTTATTATCTACATTTGAATCGTCAATTAAAATTATCTTTTCAAATAATGATATTTATTAATGTCTTTACGGATTATTCTGATTCTGTTTTGAATTTTTACTTTATTTGCTAAATCTTCAATTAATATTTGTTTATTTGGAATTTAATCTATTCCTTTCCGCATATATTTTTTTAGATATAACTTCACCGTTATGATATTTTTTTGAATCCTATTTTTGTTGTGATGCTTTAACATTTTTTCTTGAGAATTTTTTAATACATCTTTCATATTTGCAGGAGTTTCATTATTAAATCAAATAGTACAGGGTTGTTTCCCTGTTACTGAATGAATTATTTTATTATTCTTAGGCTGTTCACGATAAGGTGGTTATCGGGTTATGTGGTTATGTGATTAAGTATACAACAACAAAATGCGGTATGACAAAATAACAAACTTCGACCAACCTAGGCCCTTGTTTACAGATTATGTGGTTGTTTGCTTATATCCAGTGTTAGAAAGTCGTTGGAATATTACAGCACAAAAAATAAATAAAACTAAGCGAATGGCATTTCCATTTAGATTTTCTTATTGGAAAATCTGCTATTAACAGCTGTTTTTTACTTAGAATCAGCAAATTAAAACCGAAATAAAAAGCATCGGAAAGCATCACAAATTATCAAAAATCATCAAAATTTATCAAAAGTCATCGTAAGCACCTTCAATAAAGTCAATTTCCTGAATAGTAGAACTTATTTTAAATTCGATTATTTAGTTTTTTAAACTTTGTTTAGGCATTTTATAAGTAGTGTGGCGAATAAAACACCACCATTATATAAAATTACAGATTATTTATTAAGATAACTCAAAAGACTTCTTCACTTGTTGGCGTCTATACAAGAAGTGACGCTTCTTAAAACTAAAAGCTTTGAATTAATTTCCAAGAAGTATATAAAGAGAATGAAATAATAGAATAACTGACAAACAGTGCTGCCAGATGTGATACGTCTTGTCTGTGTGCTCACAGTACTCCCCCTCAAATAAAGTCCTGCTGGACTTTTTTAAGGTTGAGTTCCTTTACTAGATCCTAGTCCGGGTGCTTGGTGCAGTTAGGCTGGTTGATGTACGTATGTAGCGAATTCATTTGCTTGGTGAGAGTACGGCTCTGCGGCGTACTGTTGTCACTGGCTAATTGGTATAGTTAAGTAGTTGTTGCGAATTTATTTGCTCGGTGAGAGTACGGCTGTGCGGCGTCCTGTTGTCACTGGCCAATTGGTATGGTTAAGTGGTTGTTGTGCAGTTCTCGGTTAGGGCTATGACGGTTGCATAGGAGCCTACACGTGCGAGACTGGGTTAGGGTCTACAAGTGACCGATTGGATATTTGTACAGTTCTCGGTTAGGGCTACGACGGTTGCATAGGAGCCTAAACGTGTGAGACTGAGTTGAGCGCCTTATCTCCGTAGGTTCCGACTTTGCTATCGTTTGCAGCTTGCAGTCGAAAAGAAGTTACTATTTTGAGTTTACGAGAAAGCGGAGTTGCCGAAATCCGTGCCATTGTCGAGTTTGGAGTTGGAGATCTATACGATATGGTTTTTTTTTATTAATTTTTTTTAAATCTATTACTAATCTTAATTTTGGACTACCATTGTCATTTATTCTCTTTTTTGGAACAGCCCATACTGAAGATTTGTATGGACTTTAAATTTTCCTAATTATTTTTTTTTTTGTAAAAAATTTTGAATTGTGTTATCAACGAAATTAATTACTGGCATCAGATAATTAAATTGTTTTGACCAAACTGGCCTTTCTTCAGTTTTTCTTTTTTCCACTTTAACATCATTTCGAAAAGGTAAACCTAAATTTACTTCACTATGTAATGTGGAAATTTCATTACTTATCTCATCTTGTGAATTTTTTATTAATTCTTTTTCCTTATTTTCGCCGAACAATATTTTTGAAGGTTCTGACCTTAAGTTATTTAAAAAGTTTCTATTTCCAGAAACATCTTTATGTTTGTATTGTTTTAATATTTTTTTTTTCCGATATTTACTTCGGTTGAGTTTTGCCGATAATTTCTTCGGCTGGCGCCTTAGGACTTCTTTGTCCCAATGGGTTTGAAAAGACTAAATAATTTAGCAAATGTTTTTTTTGTGTTTTATTTTTGTTATCAACATTCGATTTGGAAGGTCTATTTTAGCTTCGATTTTACCTAAGAAATTCAGGTCCTCGTTTTCTAAGTTTTCGATTTCATAAAATCATTCTTGAGCGCCAAATAAATTTATGTTATGGAAATATTAGATGATGATCGAACTATGATTGGTAAGAACCAAACCTCTTCTTAATTACTTAACTATTCTTATTGAAATATATTTCCAACCGTATATAAGAACTAGTTGCTCCTGTGTCTAATAGAATTCTAAATACTTGTCCAGTTTTTGTATCTGTCTTAACAATATAGGGAAAATAAACATTTAGTCTAAAAAATAGTTTTCCCCAATATGGTTAATTTCTTATACTTTTTGTTGGGGTTGTGTACCTATTTGAGCACTTTCATTTAATCGTTTTGGTACACTATTTAGTTGAAAATTAGTCTGTCAATAATTCCTGTTGCTTCTTACTTGTGATTGATTTGTTTGGGTTGGCCTCCGGTAAATATCACTTGTAGTGATTGGCCAACGTCCATTGGTTCTGATCGATTTAAATATACATACTTCATTTGAGTATGGTTTCGTGAACCAACTGCCTGATTATATTTTAAAAAATGCAATGCAAATTTTGCTCTCATTTGGTTTGAATATAACTCTTAGGCCTTAACAAGAACATTTGATAAGTCACATGGAGATAATGTAACAAGTATCTGATATAATGGGTGATTTAGTCCAGTCATAAAAATTCTAATGGCCGTTTCTTTTATTTTCACAGAGATTGTACCGTGTGTCATAATTGTTTTGTTAATTAAGATCTTATTAACATCATTATAAAATTCTATTAGAGTTCGGCATCCCTGCCTCAAAACACTTTTGCCTTTTCAATTATACTTATACTTGTATGACAAAGTCCGTTGTCTGCAAATGCAACATCTAGGCTACTTAAGATCGCGTCTAAAGCATCCTGTGTTGTTTTGTTACGCAAGATGTATAATCACATTAGGGGGATTCTCTTGCTCTTGCAAAACCCTTGCACAGTGCACGAGTTGCATATTTTTCCACCTAATGCAACGGCACAACAACAAACACACGCAAATATATCAGACCAAAACACATGTTTATTTTCGTGCAATGACACGTAAAACAAGTAAGGAAGGGCTAAGTTCGGGTGTTACCGAACATTTTATACTCTCGCATGATAAAGTGATAATCAAGATTTCATTATCCGCCATTTACATATTATTTTATTTTGCTGTAAAATTAATTAGATTAGTAGTTCCTGAGATATGGTTTTTGGCAGGGTTCTCATTTACTACTCCGTAGCAGCAAAATTTCTAAAATTATTGCTATGCTATCCCTACCGCTCTCACTTCGTCGGGAGCCACAGCGTAGCTTTAGCATAACAATGTAAAGTATGTGCTCTACTCTGCTCCGAGTTTTGTTAGGTAAAAAACTATAGCTGGAGCGGGAGCAAAAAATTAAGTTCTGCGTAGCAAAAAATTGGGAGCGGTAGCACAGCAGAGCAAATGAAAATTTTCATGTGCTACAGCTCCCGCATGTGTTTGTTGTTATACTCTCGCAACAATGTTGCTAAGGAGAGTATTATAGTTTTGTTCACATAACTGTTGTTTGTAAGTCCTAAAACTAAAAGAGAGAGAGATATAGGGTGATATATACCAAAGTGATCAGGATGACGAGTAGAGTCGAAATCCGGATGTCTGTCCGTCCGTCCGTCCGTGCAAGCAGTAACTTGAGTAAAAATTGAGATATCATGATGAAACTTGGTACGCGTATTCCTCGGCTCCATAAGAAGGCTAAGTTCGAAGATGGTCAAAATCGGCCTACTCCCACGCCCACAAAATGGCGAAAACCGAAAACCTATAAAGTGTCATAACTAAGCCATAAATAAAGATATTAAAGTGAAATTTGACACAAAGGATCGCTTTAGGGAGGGGCATATTTGGACGCAATTTTTTTTGGAAAAGTGGGCGTGGCCCCGCCCCCTACTAAGTTTTTTGTACATATCTCGGAAACTACTATAGCTATGTCAACCAAACTCTACAGAGTCGTTTTCTTCAGACATTTCCATATACAGTTCAAAAATGAAAGAAATCGGATAATAACCACGCTTAACGTTGAAAATCACTAAACGTGCGTTAACCGACTAACAAAAAACGTCAGAAACACTAAATTTTACGGAAGAAATGGCAGAAGGAAGCTGCACCCAGGCTTTTTTTTTTTTAAATTGAAAATGGGCGTTGCCTCGTCGACTTATGGACCAAAAACCATATCTCAGGAACTACTTTCATTTCAATGAAATTCGGTAAATAATATTTTCTTAACACCCTGATGACATGTAGAAATATGGGTGAAATCGGTTAACAACCACGCCTTCTTCCAATATAACGCAATTTTGAATTCCATCTGATGCCTTCTCTGTATAATATATACATACATTAGGAACCAATGATGATAGCGGAATAAAACTTTACACAAATACGGTATTTGAAAAATATGTAAATGACGGATAATGAAATCTCGATTGTCACTTTATCATGCGAGAATATAAAATGTTCGGTGACACCCGAACTTAGCCCTTCCTTACTTGTTTTTTTTTTTCTTTTTTCTATTTTCTGGCATAATACTTGAATTTATTGAATAATTCAAACAAAACATTGTTATGCAAATCATTTTGGCACTTGTTGCGCCAAGTGCCTTTATAAATCTAAAATCAAATATTTTAAGAAATATATTAATAAAGTGAATTAGATAATAATTGAATAAATTATAAAATTTTTTTATTATGTAAAATATTTACCATTTTTATATTACCAAGAACATCATCTATTCCAAATGTATTACAATACTCAATTACTATGAATTTTCGAAATTAATTTTAACTACATATACTTTCCCCCTTTTTATATACATTAGGGTGTTTTTATTTTTTTGAATTATTAATTTTGTTCGGTCCCGTCACGAAATTTGTTTGGAAATACCCCAAAAAAAAATTCCCTGAAAATTTTAGCCCTACATATTAACATTAAGAACTGGACCGAGGCATGTAAAAATTGTCCATAGAAAATATACTACAATCTTGGTTTTTTATCTTTAAATTCCTACAGATCAGAGGTATTTTATGGCATCGCTTTGACTTTAGACGCTGTAGCTCTTGTCAGTTATACAAAAAAATGCGAATTTCGTGGAAAAATCAGGTTTAGATACCTCGCCTTTATCTTTTGGAATACACGTGGTTAATATTCATCTACTGATTACCAGTACCAGTTTTAATCCATTGCACTGCGTATTTGCAGTTCTATTCTACCATTCCCAATATTTAGTAATTTTATAATTTTTTAGGAAGAATCAGTTTGAAATTGTATGCATATACATACTTCAATGTATATTGCAAAGAATCAAAAGGTTTCTGTATATCTATAATTATAATAAACCTTTTTATCAACACTCCAATTATTCCGTTATATCTTTATGTTAGATATCGCGTTTGTTTTGTTATGAATGCATTTGCGTCCTTGACCAATAATCTAGCAAAGTATCCGCAGTGCATTGACGATAAAAATTCCAATGCTATTTTTTGTTGTGATATTAAATATATCGGACGGGCTCGTCTTAAAAAACAACTACCTGGTTAAGAAGCAAAATCAGTATAACGCATATACTAAGCATGTTTGGAAATGAAAATTTGTACTTATTTCTTCTATTTTTGAATTACTAAAATTTTCAAATGATTCTTACATAAATTTTGAACAAATGCTTATGATTTGAAATATAATTTTTGTATTTATGAGCTATATTGAAATTTAGTATAAAGAGATAAAATGTACCCTATGTCCTTAACCTGCTTCTAAACTACCTCCCCACCAATTTTAAGCCAAATCGGTTCAGCCGTTCTTAAGTTAAAAACGACTTTCTTTTATATACCAACTTGTACCATACTTGTAAATGCCAGAAAATAGCAAAAAAAGAAAAAAAAAACAACAAACACATTCGGGAGCTGTAGCACATGAAAATTTTCATTTGCTCTGCTGTGCTACCGCTCCCAATTTTTTGCTACCGCTACGCCAGAGCATAGCGCAGAATTTAACTTTTTGCTCCCGCTTCAGCTATAGTTTTTTACCTAACAAAACTCGGAGCAGAGTAGAGCACATACTTTACATTGTTATACTAAGGCTACGCTGTGGCTCCCGACAAAGTGAGAGCGGTAGCAAGAGTAAAATGAAATGCTACGAGAGTAGCGTAGTTTTTCAAACGCTGGTTTTTGGTCCATAAGTGGGCGAGGCCACGTCCATTTTCAATTTTTAAACAAAGCCTGGGTGCAGCTTCCTTCTGCCATTTCTTCCGTAAAATTTAGTGTTTCTGACGTTTTTTGTTAGTCGGTTAACGCACTTTTAGTGATTTTCAACATAACCTTTGTACAAGAGGAGGGCGTGGTTATTATCCGATTTCTTCTATTTTTGAACTGTATATGGAAATGCCTGAAGGAAACGACTCTATAGAGTTTGGTTGACATAGCTATTGTAGTTTCCGAGATATGTACAAAAAACTTAGTAGGGGGCGGGGCCACGCTCATTTTTCCAAAAAAAATTACGTCTAAATATGCCTCTCCCTAATGCGATCCTTTGTGCCAAATTTCACTTTAATATCTTTATTTATGGCTTAGTTATGACACTTTATAGGTTTTCGGTTTTCGCCATTTTGTGGGCGTGGCAGTGGGCCGATTTTACCCATCTTCGAACTTAGCCTTTTCATGGAGCCAAGAAATACGTGTACCAAGTTTCATCATGATATCTGAATTTTTACTCAAGTTACAGCTTGCACGGACGGACGGACGGACAGACAGACATCCGGATTTCAACTCTACTCGTCACCCTGATCACTTTGGTATATATAACCCTATATCTGACTCTTTTAGTTTTAGGACTAACAAGCAACCGTTATGTGAACAAAACTATAATATGTACTCTCCTTATGCCGGCCATAGACCACACAAGTAAACTGCACAAGTCTAGCACTGCACAGTGCGTTTGTGTAGTGTATGGGGGTGTTTGTGCTACTTGTGCAGTGAACTGAGCAATATCAAAACGATTTTGATATTTTTACACAAGTCTGAATACTGCGCAGTGAATTTGCGTAGTATATGGCGAAATTAGCTCAGTTTTGTTTCAGTTTTTGTGAAGTTAACATCAAACCAAAAAAGGAAACAACGCATTAGTTTTAATTATGAGCGATGACAAACAGTTTTGGACCGAGTTCCTTGAACTTTATAAAGAATCACCTTCATTATGGCGAATAAAAAGCAAAGAATATAGCAACAGAATAATGAAAGCTGAAGCATACGAAAAATTAGTTTTAAAATTAAAAGAAAAATATCCCGACGCAAACAGAGATATGGTGGTTAAAAAAATTAATACATATAGGACAACATACAGAAAAGAATTCAAGAAAGTGCAAAGAAGCGAAAAGTCTGGAGCTGGATTTGAGGATATTTATGAGCCAACATTATGGTTCTATAATATTCTAAATTTTCTCGAGGATCAAGAGGAAAGTGCACCTAGCACATGTTCAATGGAATATGATGGTTTAGAAGAGGTAAAAATAAGTAGCTTTTATAATCTATATACATATATAAATATTCACATAAATATGTAAAACTTGTTTTTTTAAATTATAGACTTCACCAAAAACATCAACAACACTACATAGGTTAAAAAAACGTAAAATTATCGAGGAAGATAATTTAATTAAAATAGCGTGCGAACACCTGAAATCACAAAATAACAGTAACCAACAGAACAACAATGACCCAGATGATGTGGTTGCCAAATCTTGGGGTGCGCAATTAAAAGAGATGGAGCCTCAACAAAAAATATTGGCGCGTAAATTAATATCGGATGTTTTGTTTCAAGGATGTGTTGGAAATTTGAATAATTCGCACATACAGGAATTATTCAACATATTTCAATCCAGACCAACAACAGCAATTTCTTACGTATCCACTCCATCGCCAGTAGAGCTAATAAATGCTCCATATGACCCAACAACATATAACTCACAGGAATCAATACAGGGATTCTACGCGAATTTTCAATAAAATTTTTTTTATACTACTGAAATTAAAGTGATTTTTTTATGGTTTGTTATTACCAAATACTGAAATTAAAGTGAATTTTTTATGTTTTGTTATAACCAAATACTAGAGCAAAATAAATAAAAAAAGAATGATTTGTTTTTTTTTGTAAATCCAGTCGTTTATATTATATAATTCTGGCGTTTGGTTAAAAATTATTTTTAATTGGTTGAATCATTGACATTTTTGTTTGTGAGTTTTTCATATATACTGTTTTGCCATGAAACAGATCCTTCAGAATTATAGTATTTACAAAATGGGCTCTTATATCTTTTGCATTAGTTGCATGATTTCTTATGACAGTACGATTTACTGGTGCTAAGACTTCTGTTTCTGTTGTACCTGCAAAATTACTGTTGGCTTATACTTGGTAATTTTTTTTTTCTTAAAAAATTATGTAAGTGGCAACAAGTGAGGACTATGATTGTTGTTTTTTCGGGTGATAAATTAATAGTTTTTGACAAAGTTCTGAATCTTGATGAAAGAATTCCAAATGTATTTTCAACTACGCCCCGCGCACGTGACAGTCGGTAATTGAATATTATTTCATCTTTTATCATCGAAGTATGGCTGAACGGCTTCATTATATTTTCAGTTAAAGGGAACGCGTCATCTGCGACAACAACATAGGGTGATGCAGTATCGCAACCTGGAGGACACTCTTTAGACGGTATTTTGAGCTCGTTGTTCTTCAAACTCATAAAAAAAGTGAATCACTAAAAATTCCAGCATCTGAAGCGCGTCCGTTTTTGCCAACATCTACCATTAAAAACTCGTAATTTGCATTTACAACAGCCATTAAAACTATTGCAAAGAATTTTTTATAATTACAGTAGAAAGATCCTGTTCCAGGGGGTTTTGTAATAGCAACATGTTTGCCATCCATCGCCCCGATACAGTTAGGAAAATTCCATCGTTGGTAAAACGCATTAGCTTCCTTTTTCCAATCTTCTTCACTTGATGGCAACTGCAAAAATGACAAACGATAATTATATTTAGGTGTCAACACGTGAAGTCTTCTGATTAATCACCGCAATGTTGGTTTTCAGGACTTCAATTATGGCTTCACAAGTTTGGAACACTAGTCCACCTATAGTTTGCGGTGCAATGGCTGTTAGAAATTTTAAGTCCTCAAAACTGTTCCTACTTGCCAGAAACCGCATATATAATTTTTAAAATCACTTTCCGCTAAAAATTCTAATTCTTTCAATATTTTCCGCTGCCCTAACTTGTCTCTTTTTAAAAACCATTGTTTACTCCATACACTTCTTTTCCTTTTTCTCGTTTTTTTTATCGCTATAGCGATTAATATTATCGCGCAATATTTACACATTTTGCCTGTTTCGCTTTCAACATTAAAATAAAAACTTGCACAGTTGGCTTGTATAGTGCGAGTCGCAGTTTTCTTTTTGCACAGTGCTAGACTTGTGCAGTTTACTTGTGTGGTCTATGGCCGGTATTAGCAACTTTGTTGCGAGAGTATAAAAGTAATTGCAACCCTGTGCTAGCTATCATTTTACTTAAATACATATTTTGACGATAAATTGTTGAGAAAGGTAAATTTTAAATAGGATTTATAGTTTCTATTTAAATTTTAAGGATTTGTTGCAGTTTTTTTGCTAGGAATGAATGTAGAAGGGTGCGCTAATTCACAATAGCCATTTACAATAAATTGACGGAATCAGCCGTTCATACTTATATCACTAGATTCTGCAATGGGTGCTCTCGTGCCCTTGTATATTTCGGTATAGGATTTTTGCAATCTGCAATCTTGCAAGAGCAAGAGAATCCCCGTATTGAATTGTTAGCAGCTTCGCGCCAACTAACATAATTATTAAATTTACCCTTAAATTCGGATTTTATAACTATTAGACTTTCTTTGCAATTTATATTGGAGTCTATTTCTTGCGTACTATATTCAGTGAAATTATTTGAACCATTTAAAATTTATAATTGTCATTTAACCCGTACGTAAAAAGTAATTGCTATTATTGTTTGTTATTGACATTATGGAAAAGCCGCCTATTAGGGTTTCCACCTTTAAATATTATTTTAAAAATTTACTTTATTGAATTTTGTGGACACTTTATCATACTGGGGTTTTCCCTACACTTCCATAAATTGCTGGGTTTTTTCCATTAATTATTTAAGTATTTATTTTATTCTTATATTATTCCCTTCATATAATCACGTCTTATATATGTGTATATACTTATGTATATATTTTAATAAAATCTCTTTTTAAGCTACTTGCCGATATCGGGAACTGTTGTGTCTCCTTTTATTTTTCTTTATTTTTTCACGCTTTTCGAAATACTTAGTTAAGTTAAATTATTTCTTTGTTTTTATGATTGAAAAGTTTTATCTTCCTTTGTGGTTATAGTTTTGTTTCCTTCTCTCGCGCTTTTTGGGATACTTGTTCGATTTTCCTTATGGTAACACGGAGATTTTTTATCACACAGTGGTTACCACAGAATATAATTTACGGTTTGTTTGTTATATTTGTCCACTGCAGTTTATTTCACCCTTGAGAAGAAAATCGACACACACCATCTCTTTGTCGATTTCAAAGCGGCTTTTGACAGCACAAAATAGAGCTGCCTTTACGCCGCGATGTCTTAATATACAAAAATCTCCGTCAGGATCGGGAACGACCTCTACGAGCCGTACGATACCAAACGAGGTTTCAGGCAAAGCGACTCCCTATCGCGTGACTTTTTCATTATACTGCTGGAGAAAATAATTCGAGCTGCAGAACTTAATCAAGTAGGTACAATCTTCTATATTGTACACCTACTGGCGTATACCGATAATATTGATATCATTGGCCTCAACATCCGCGTCGTTAGTTTTGCTTTCTCCAGACTGGACAAGGAACCAAAGCAAATGAGTCTGGTAGTGAACTAGCGTAAGACGAAATATCTCCTGCCATTAAATAGTCTTTGCACTCGCGACTTAGCTTCCACGGTACTATTGAAATGAAATCTTAATTCTATGTAAAGTGGACATAGGTGCTAACTGAAGTCCGTTTCTTAATTGCTAATGTGTCAATGATATATTTGACACATTTGCCTAATAGTTTAATTCTCTGATTTTTGTTTACTTAATAGCTAGACGCCTTACTTCCCTCACTTAGTTTTACGCTCTTCTTTTGTTTGTGGAAGTGTGAGGACACCCGTAAGACCACCACCCTAAGCTAAGGTGTCAAGATACCTGTTCATGGCTGAATGGTCAGTGTGCAGTAATCCAATAGCTCATCGGGAACAGTCCGCTCCGATTCCCCTTCCGATTCAAGGTATTCTAATGCTCCACGCATACCGGCTCTGCGTATAAGTGACCAACCTCTTTCATCTGAGCTAAGCATAAATATGGAACACTCAACATCGAAAGTATCCAAGATTACCAACCCAAGTAATCTGGCCGCGAAAGGACCAAATCAGCCAAGTAAGGAAAAGACGGTGGGAAACGGTCAAAACTCTAAAATTAAAATTCTGAAGTCAAAATTCCGGAATCAAAATTCTGGGTCGACAAAATTCTGGAAATCGGAATTCCGCAATTCCTTCGCTTTTTTTGGCTGCATTCAAAATTCTGGTTTTTCATAATTCCGTAATTTACGTTTTCCAAAATTAATTCTGGAAATTTTTCCCCAAAATTTGAGCCAAATCGTGTATTTTAAATAAATTTGCTTATACATACATAATAATATAACATAAACTAAACATAACTAAGTGACTTTAATCTAATCTTTTTTTCATTGTTCTTGTAATTTGTTGGTTTTTTCCATGAATTTTCTGTTTATTTTTATTTTTTCGCCGTTTTTTAATTTTTGTACTTTTTTTCAGCATAAATAAGCTCCCTTTGTAAGTCAGATATCAATTTGTACAGCGTCGCACGATTTTTTCCAACTATGACTTTAAGGCTGCGATGCCAAGCTTCCACACTGTTTTGCGTTCTTGGAAAAACTTTCGATCTAGATTCATCGAACACGGACCAAAATTATGTTAAATATTTAGGCTGTGACTTTTTACCAAACACATAACTTTTTTCAAACCATTTTGAAAGTTTTTGCAAATCGCTGTCGTCAAATGAATTACGCAAACTTGTGTAATACTCTGAGATTTCGCTATGAGGAACCAGTGCTAAGCTTTTAAGCATTCTTACTTGGATTGAAAAACTGCTGCCATATTTGCGGCTTAGTCTGAAAATATTTAATAATCATTTTATCTTAAATGTAGGAAGTTGCGGTTATGCAATAAATTTACCCTTCTTTTTGAATAATTTTCCCGAAGTGGAAGAGGCAACCACTCTGCCGTGCAAATGGGGAACACTCCCTTCCTGCAGAAATAAAAGCCATTTCGAAATCACTAATTATACGCGTCGGATTCAGTTGGATACCATAGTTCAATGCGACGTTCTCCAACTCAACATATGATTACAGAATGGCAAAGTGCGCAGTTTGTGCGTTTTGTTATCAACACGCATTTTTAATCATTAATTACAGAATTTTGCCATTCAGAATTTTGCAACTCTCCCTCGCCCAAGCACCATACAGGAGATGGTTGGAGATCGACGTCAAATTATCGAGCTTAGTTTTAAGCTATGTAAGGAAAACAATAAAAAAGACATTGTAATAGGGTGTGACGCTAACGCGAGACACACCATATGGGAAAGCTCCACCTCAAATATCAGGAGTTAGTCTTACAGTATAGTAAATAGCAATTTAGGTATACTAAAAGAAAAGGATAGCCTGACTAGATGGTGTCCGAGGAACCATCCATGTCGAATCACTTCAGGATTTTCTTAACCATTCGGCGAGAAATTCAGTACTTCCCTCCAATTCCGAGAACAGTGCGGTTTAAAAGTTAAAAAAAAAGCGAATGTAATAATAAAATCAATAATGTTCTGGGTGGCGGCGCTGCTTGGAATACTACTTCACTTTAATGTAGGAGGAATTGAAGCAGTAGTATATGCAGACCTCATAGTGTGGATGGTATCAGGGATGTTTCCTTCCCTAATCAGTGAGATTACGGAAAGAGACTTACGAAGGTTACACCTAAGCGTCGCGAATAATGGACTAGGTGTAAACGCTAGTAAAACGGCGCCGATGCTGTTGATGAGTAAAAAAAAATACACGGACAGCCAGACAGCACTGTTACCAAGGGTTAATTCCAGAGTAGTAAAAATTACAGGCAAGCTTTGCTCACAGGGAAGTCAACTCGAGTTACAAATAATTTGTGTTCCCGGTCTTAGGAACATTTTCGGTATATATTTATACTGTCATATAAATATATTAGGTTGTCAAAAAAGTCTTGCGGTATTTTCGGTAGTTGGCGCTGAAAGCGCGTAGTTCTAGTTTCATTCGTCGCATCGGGTCATGCTATACCTTTTTGGAAAGCTCATTTCACGCGCTAACACTTGTTTGATTGATTGTCGTTTCTTTGAAGTAGTTCGTGAGTTATAGCGTCGCAAACATGGAGCAAAATAAAGAGAAAATACGGCATATTTTACAGTACTACTACGATAAAGGCAAAAATGCATCTCAAGCCGCCAATAAAATCTGTGCAGTTTATGGACCCGATACAGTTTCCATTTCCACTGCACAACGATGGTTTCAACGTTTTCGTTCTGATGTAGAGGTGGTCGAAGATGCGCCACGATCCGGAAGGCCTGTCGTCGAAAATTGCGATAAAATCGCTGAATTGGTCGAAAGTGACCGTCATAGTAGCAGCCGTAGCATCGATCAAGAGCTGGGCATGAGTCATCAAAAATTCATTTCAATTTCAATAAAAAAAAATTCAATAAAAATATCGCAAGACTTTTTTGACAACCCATTATTTGCCTCAGCTGCAAGCTAGAAGGGGATAAGATACCCGTTTTCCACTTTTTCTGTGAATGCGCAGCTCTATCACGACCCGATACAAAATATTAAGAACTCATTAGGGACCAAACTTTGAAAAGTTATCCACAAAAAGCATATCGGACATAAGTAGTTTCATCGAGAGTACCAAACATTTTCAGCTTAGTGAGATAGCAAAAGTAAAATGACCTACGACCGTGCATCAAAATGGCGCATTCAGCGCTAGTTGAGCCCATGAGGGCAGCACTCCTACCTACATACCTAAATATTTTATAGTTACTTATATGGTTCTGTGCATCACATATAGTTCATGCAATAGAACAAAAATATTATCGCGGAAGTTAGGTGAATAAAAAATATTTATGTTGATACACAAAGGGTTAACAAAAGTGCGTGTTGGTTTGCAATTTACATGTTAGTTTACAGTTTCTCTTTGTTACTTTTACCTATTTCATAAAAATGACGGCACATAAATTTGAGTATTAGCGCCCACTATTTCATGTAAATCTAATCTATCATTTTTGATATTATTGTATGTAGTAATTTTTAAGCATTGAAAGCTCTACTACTTGATAAAAGCACTTAACAACAAGCTTTGAAAACTGGTTCATCGTATATTACATAGTGTTGTAAACGAATGCTTTCCACAAAAATACGTTCACTATAATGGTGTATATATACATATACAATGCTTAGCAGTGGTTCTTTGTTTATTTGATACAACACTCTTTTGAAACTACAAATTAAAGAATTATAAAAATTGCGCTTTACATTTTCAAATTCTGAAATAACTTAAGACGTAATATACAATATACAATTTATTAATCGCGTTGGTTCAATAGAAGATAATTGCAATTGCACTGCAAAAGGTATTCTATAAGGAGTCTGCAAGTAAGAATTTTGTGTGCTGAAGTACAGAAAACGTCAAGATGCAGGTGAGTCACAATTAAGCATTTTTGGATCGGACAGTGTGTCCGTTTTACAAAATATAAATCCTGAAAAATAAAGCGAATTTATGGTGACTGCTAAATATAGCATCAGCGGCAGGTCGCTTATTTGACCCTCCTTATATTTACAAAAATAAATGGGTATAACTTTTTAACTAAAAAAGATAGCGAAAAAATAAGAACGCATGTTTTTTAGTGGATATTAAAGGAATAACAGAGCGCTTAAATTTTATTATATGATCAAAGGGTTTCATAATTATCTAGGGTTTTCACATAGTCTCATAAAGTTATAAGTTATAACTATTCGAAAACATAGCATTGAGAATTGTAAATGTGTAAACGAATTTTTGTATGAAATCCAACAACAATTTTTTTAAACAAGTGTAAAAATTTATAATTTTACGATGCTTTATGGCTGGTTGTGAGTACCCCAATTATAATTAAAGAAAAATACTGATATTTTCAATGTCACAGCATTAACAAAATTTTAATATTTTGTATGGCGCCCGTTCGGCCTACAAGTATGACAGATTTTAGGCGCTTTGGCATAGATTCTAACAACTTTTTTGTGGTTTTTGGAGGTATTGTGGCTCACTCCTCAATCAACGCATGTTATTAGATCATTTTTGTTGGAGATCTGTCGTTTTCGAATATTGATATCCAAAATGGACCAGAGGTTTTCAATGAAATTTAGGTCGGATGATTGTGCCGTAGTCTCTTCACATGGGGACAATTGCAAATTAGCCAAGTTTGAACTATACCCGAAGTATATTTGGGATCGTTGTCTTGGTAAAATCGTCCTTTATTTTTATATCGTCGGCGCTTTGAATAAAATTATCCTTCAGGATATTGAAATAAAGCATTTTGTTTATTGTTGACTCTATGAACTTTAGCCTTCCAACACCTGCAGCCGACCCACAGGCCATTACATAGCCACCGACATGCAGTTCTATGCAGTTTTCAAAAACGAATCTGTGGATGATGGCTTTCACAGTATCATCTGCTATATGTACAATTTTTGAAATTTCTCGCCTAGAATTCTTGCGATTATGGACCGTTGTTCGATCGTTGTATGCTTTCCGATGGTTGCAACAAGTGCCTTCTTGACAAAATTCAATCAAAAGTGAAAATTCTATTTCCGAATATAACATTGATATCCCCTAAACAACATGTGTTATTAGTTAAAACAAGAAAAAACGTTAACTTCGGCTGCAAAGAAGCTAATATACCCTTCACAGGTGAATTTCTTTTAGTAACTATGTGTTTAGTTTGTATGGAAGCTACATACATATATACTATAGTTAACCGATCTGAACAATTTCTGCGGCGATTACATTGTAGCCTTAGAAAATCTATACTAAATTTCGAGAATATTTCTTGTCAAATGCAAAACTTTTCCACTAGATTCCGATCGTTCAGTTTGTATGGTAGCTATATGCCATAGTAATCCGATCTGATCAATTTTTCGGAGATAACATTATTACCTTAAGCAATAATCCATGTCAAGTTTCGTGAAGATACCACGTCAAATGCGAAAGTTTTCCATACAAGCCATTGATTCCCATCGTTCGGTTTGTATGGCAGCTATATGCTATAGTGAGCCGATCTCAACAATTTTTTCGGATATTATGTTATTTCTATGTATGAGCAATAACTCATACCAAATTTCGTGAAGATATATAGGCAAATGAAGAAGTTTCCCATGCAAGTATTTCATTCCGATCATTCAGTTCGTATGCCAGCTATATGCTATAGTTAACCGATCTGAACAATTTCTTCCGAGATTACATTATTGAGGTGTCAGCTAAATGTTATAGTGGTCCGATATCGGCAGTTCCGACAAATGAGCAGTTTGTTGAAGAGAAAATGACGTTTGCAAAATTTCAAAACGATATCTTAAAAACTGAGGGACAAGATATTTTTTCAAGTAGTTGGAAGCGAGATATAAATTATTCTATCTGATAATAAGAAAAAATAGAAAACTGTATGTAGGAGGACCTTCCCGTTACAATTAAAAACTCATGTTTGGAGAGGCTTTCTTAGAGGTGTCTAGGAACCTAGTTTTCCGAGTACCAAACGATAAAAAAAATTTTTTTTTTTGAATCACTCTACTATACATCGATTTTTCGAATGTCAAGAATCGATTCTTAATCGACTTCGACTACTGAAGATCTATTCCGAAAAATCGATTATTTTACGAGAAAAATCGATTTTCGAGTAGAATCGGAATCGAGCTTACCATCCCTACTGGCAGCCAACGCGTGCACATATAATAACCTCCGTACAATAACCAGCACAAAAAAAATGATTTTTCTCCATGTAATTTATATAGAAAACAGAAAATTTGAAAGGGGCACCTCTTAATATTAATATTAAGAGATCATCCTTTGAGTGACTTTTTTTTTACACATTTCGAAAGTTTTGAGCGTGTTTTTCAGTTGAAAAAAAAAGGTTGCCTCAAAATGGCACACCCTAATGTATATAGTTTTTAGGGTCACCGACGCTTCCTCCTGGGTGTTACAAACTTCATGGCAAACTTAATAACTTACTTACTTCAGGGTATAAAAATATACTAATTTATTACAAAAAAAATATAAGGTCATTCAGATAAGCTGCCACTGTATGGTTCACGCCTTCGAATTGGAAAGTTAGGTGAATAAAAAATATGTACTGTGTTGATAGACAAAGGGTTAACAAAAGTGTTTGCATGTTAAGCATTGAAAGCTCTACTACTTGGTAAAAGCAGTTAACAACGAGCTCTGAGAACTGCTTCATCGTTTATAAGTGTTGTAAACGAATGCTTTCCACAAAAATATGTTCACTATAATGGTATAAATATATGCACAGTGGTTCTTAGCTTATTTGATACAACACTCTTTTGAAACTACAAATTGAAGAATTATAAAATAACTTAAGACGTAATATACAATATACAGTTTATCAATCGTTGTTTCAATAGAAGATAATTGCAATTGCACGGCAAAAGGTATTCGATAAGGAGTCTGCGAGTAAGAATTTTGTGTGCTGTAGTATAGACAACGTCAAGATGCAGATGGGTCACATTTAAGTATTTTTGGATCGAACGTAGCCTTACGAAATATAAATGCTTGAAAAATAAAGCGAATCTTATAACGACTGCTAAATAAAGCAGCAGCCACAAGTTGCGTGAGAAATCGGATGTTAATTAAAAAATAACTAGATAAAATTGTTAACCTCAACGTACCCTAAAAAAATTTTGTACAGAGATAAAGATCATTAAAAAAGGAAAAATATAATAATTTGTTTTAGGGTTCTTAGTTTTAAAATGAGCTGTGTCATAAAAGTCATGAGCTTTTTTATTTCAATATTGTCAATTTAATAGTATATAAAATAAATACAGCTCTTTCTTTTAACTAACCATCAAACATACTACTAAATTATTACAAAAGTTGTGACGTTTATTGACAATGAACGTATTGATATTGTCACAGGTACTGTATCTAGACAGCTATGTATCACTGTACACAATTAAATAAATAAGTAGACTAAATATTAACATATTACGTGAAGACAACATTTGGCGGTAAAAAAAAATTATAATTTATTTGTTTTATTAAAGGGCCTGTTGATAGTAATGGATTCTAAGGTGATTTACCAAGATATAAAGTAAATCCAGTTCATAACAACATTTGGTTTATGCTTTTTGTGACACAGTTGGAAGTTAATCGATTTTGAACACTATTGGTGCTTGTATGTCATCTACAGAAAATATTAATAACTCAACCAAGAGTGCTTTGATGCAAAACCAAATGTCGGTTGTTGGCAGTCATACGCCGAAAAGTGAAGACACTGATGCTCTCGAAGGTACTACCATTAGTAATACCACCAAATATAAGGTATGTAGAAACAATATGGATAATTACCCAAGTAACTAAAATTACTAAACTAATCATGAGGATGCAAAACAAAAGTTTATGGAATTTGATGGAAACAAAAATTGGTAGTACTATTGTTGAAACCAAACTTCTCATACTTTCGCAAACAAATATAATGGGTTGTCAAAAAAGTCTTGCGGTATTTTTATTGAATTTTGTTTTTTAATTGAAATTGAAATGATTTTTTGATGACTCATGCCCAGCTCCTGACCGATGCTACGCCTGCTACTATGCCAGTCTCTTTTATTGCAATTTTCGACGACAGGCCTTCCGGATCGTGGCGCATCTTCGACCACCTCTATACCAGAACGAAAACGTTGAAACCATCGTTGTGTGGTGGAAATGGAAACTGTATCGGGTCCATAAACTGCACAAATTTTATTGGTGGCTTGAGATGCATTTTTGCCTTTATCGTAGTAGTACTGTAACATATGCTGTATTTTCTCTTTATTTTGCTCCATGTTTGCAACGATATAACTCACGAACCACTTAAAAGAAACGACAATCAATAAAACACGTATTAGCGCGTGAAATGAGCTTTCCAAAAAGGTATAGCATAACCCGATGCGACTAAAACTAGAACTACGCGCTTTCAGTGCCAACTAGCGAAAATACCGCAAGACTTTTTTGATAACCTATTATAAGTAGGACAACCTTGGAAGTTTTATTTTTATACTCTTGCAATCTGTTGCAGAGTCTTATAAATGTGTTTACACAAAAATGCTTGGATTTCAGTCTTCTGTTTGACAATTTGCATCTTAAAGTACTTCCCTGGTTTTGATTCTTGCAAGTTGCCAAAGTATAAAATGCTCGGTTGCACACAAACTTAGCTCTATCTTACTTTGGTAATAAACAGCGTTTGAAAAGCAACGCTACTCCTGCATGTGTAGGTGTGTAGCTGTAGCACATGAAAATGCTATGGCTCTGGTATGGCTCCCGTCAAAGAGAGAGTGTCAGCTATAGCATAGCAATAATTTTAGAAATTTTGTTGCTATGGAGTAGCAAATGAAAACCCTGGTAATAAGTATGCGGTGCAAAGTCACCCGGAAGTTCGGAAGTTTTGGCATACAGAAATACTATTAAAATATATATCTCACACATTGACCGATACTTTCAATGAAAAGTTCACTATAGGTACCTACTGGGGGGTATTTAGGTATTGATTTATTGCGCTTTTAGTTGGTCTTAACAGTTCCGTTACATGGGATGTGAGCGGGGTTATCTTCCTAATTCATTCATTTTCACACTGGAGCTAGGAGTTCTTATAGTGTTTGCGCTGAGCAAATTTGGTTTTAGCCTTAGTAGTTTAGGAGTTATATACATAAAACTTATTAGAGGGAGGGGTCACACCCACTTTTTACAAATTTTTTACCCACATGTGCCCCTTGCTACAGCGATCCTCTGTGCTCACATAGAATTTTATATATTAATTAAGCGCTTAGTTATAGCACTTTATAAGTTTTCGAATAATGATGATTTGTGGGCAGTTGCCCAATTACACGAACTCGAATTTCGTCGAGATATCTCAATTTGCACTCAAGTTACAACATGCACGGGCGGACGGTCGGACGGACAGACAGACAGACACCCGGATTCCAACTTTTCTCGTCATCCGGATATTTTATTTACATATGTATATATTACCCTATATCTATCTCGCTTTGTTTTAGGTGATACGTACAACCGTTAGGTGAACAAAACTATTATACTCTGTAGCAACAGGTTACGAAATTGGTTATTTTTGTATATGGTTATGTATGTATAAATGACTACGATTACAAGACGAGCTGAATTCCGTGTGCTAACAAAAGTTTGAATAAAAATTGAGATAACTTAATGAAACTTCTGAAATTCTTTAAAATACCATAACTAACACAGAAATAAAAATAAAATCTGTAATTTGGCTCAGAGCATCGTGGCACAAAGAGGCAATATATTTTACACTCAATATGGTACGAAAGGGTTTCATGGAAACTAGAATCAAAATTTTATAATGGGAGTGAAATCCTGTATCCCAAAATCTACCTCACCAATATCGACCAAACGATTCGAATTGAATTTAGCATATATCTAACGTAAAATAATAGTGTAAATCAGACCCCAAATTTTTAAGTCCTTAAATACCGAATACCTGCACGCAGTGTCAATGGCTAACTTTACACCCATAATATCAGTCGACCTGAAAGATATGTATCTTAACCCGAATAGAACTGGAATAATTTTTATTTTTATTATTTTTGATTAAAACCAACTCAATATTAACCGCCAAATACATAGCGAATATTGTATATACCAAAAATTTTTATCCTGCTCCTAGATCGGTCAGGAAATGCTGTTACCATATGGATGCACCAGGCGCCACTCCCGATTTTTAGAAATACAAACTATTGCCAAGATCTTTAATTAATTTCTACTATATTTATACAATCATGTGAAAAAGTTTAAAAATATTTGTTATTGTTTTTGTGGAAGTTTGCAAAACACGTAACACAGAGGCCAACATTGCACTTGCAGCAAGCAGTACGACCACTTGTTTTACATAAACCACCAGCACGCCTTTTAGCACAAAGTACCACTAGGTGATCTTGTCCATCGAAGCGAAGAGTACTGTCTACGTCTCTTAGACTTTGGGGCACATCCTGTACGTTTTGGTTTTTCTTCATAACGCTAATAATAATATATGATTGCTCGGCGTCTAAACTCCAGTTGCCTTATATGTATGTTCCATTTTTTTGCGATGTAGTTACCAAGCGTTTTGAATGCAAACATCCAGAAGCCAAGTAGAAATGCTACTCCACCATTTTTTTCCCATGTAATCAATTCGATATAGATTTACATTTTCGTCTAAGCGGTCTACTCCGCACAAGGGCATTGAGTTAAATTTTTTTCTTTCCTCCTTTGAATACCGGAGCACTAAAAGTGGTAGATGCAATGCTAACCACGAAATCGTGTAACCATTTTATCATATGCATATATCGCACCATTGTTAACAGAAACCGAGGAACAAAAATCCCGCTTATCTTTATTATTAATATTTTTTTTTTGTGAATAAGTGCACAATTTTAAGGAAGACGATTTTCGCGTACCGTTCCTGTAGCTGCAAAACCACGAGTTTTTAAATATCTCAATAGTGGAAAGCTTATGAAGTATGGTAAATTTTGAACTTCTTCGAAAAAATCGTCAATCATATTTATGTGAGGAGCTGCACATTTTCCGAAACATTACTCATATTATTTATGTGCTCATGGGTTCAGGCCTTGATAAGTTTTTAAATTGATCAAATATCCATCAAAGGTTCACAAGGACTAAACCTTATACCTAAATCGTATTGGCTTACCTTACCTGATTTTTACCTTCCTAAGGCTTTTAGATATTGTCTCAACTGAGCACATCGCATTTACTATTTCTTTATTATATACCAGGTTAGCATTATTATTATCATTATTTCCACTTTCATCGACTTCCCACTTTCAGTTCGACTTTAGCTGAGCGGTGCACACTTTATCTGAGACTCCGCCTGCATCCTCTTCTACATCACCTTCTCCGCTTATATTGCCATGATTCTATCACTTACTATCACTTTCCAGACTTTCAATAAAGACTAACGCTTCACATAGGGTAATTTTTCTTAAATCAAAATAGTATAAAAGTTAAAACGCAGTTTTTTTAGTTTACACAAAACTATTGACAATATACTTACATACATACAAACGTGCCCAAATAATATGCTCAATTATAAAAAAGTAAAGAAGAAATCTATGTACATACATAAGTACATATGTAAGTATTACAAAATATTTGTATACACTAGGGGTTTTTTTTAACTATTAATTTTTTTCAGTCCCGTCACGAAATTTCCTTGGAAATACCCCAAACAAATTTCCCTGAAAATTTTAGCCCTTAATATTAACATTAAGAACTGGACCAATGCCTGTAAAAATTTTCCATAGAAAATACACTGCAATCGTGAGTTTTTATCTTTAAATTCCTACAGATCAGAGGTTTTTATGGCATCGCTTTGACCTTAGACGCATGTCTCTCAGAATTGTTCACTATACGAAAGTGCCCAGTGCAACAAAGTCGTAACTCACACCAGCGAGGTAGTACGGGATCTAAACCCGATTTTTCCAAGAATTTCGCATTTTTTTGTATATATCTCGCAAATGACAAGAGCTATAGAAAAAATATACGTGACAAATTTGAAGGAAATTTTATTTGCAATAAAAACGGTTCGAGGTAAAAATCGCTATCATTAATATTTCTCGAGATATTCGGCTTTTTAAGTAAGGCTTTATAGAATTTTTATAGATGGTATGTTTAGAGCCTCCATATACCGAATATAAAGATTTTCGAACTTTTAGACCACTTTATACTACATATAATGGTCAATATTTGAGTTATAACCCTGACAGACGACAGCGCTAATATGTATTAGCGGGCTTAATTTACATTTACTTGCGCATTTGACCCATGTTAATGCAACTTCGTAATGCACAAGAATTTCGTGCATTTAGCTGAATTTACCAAATTTGAGTAGGCAACACTGCTCGAAAATGGCCGACTATTGCTATTTTTTGACAGATGTCGCTTGAAGTCTGCTGCCTCCTTTGCGTTTACAGCATCAGAGGTAAACAGTTCTATATTGCTAATTAAATTATGTGCAAGTATATTAACAAAAACAAATTTTAATATTTTTAGATGGCCGAAAATAAACAACACACAGTTTGCTATCCATTTTTCCAATATTCTTAACTTTTTCCGCATTAAAATCAATTATTGCTTTTAATTTCACTATATTATCTTTCAACGTAGTTAATAACAAACGAATTTTTTCGATACATTTATATTGATTTTCCAAAAATACCAAAATTTCTATTAATAATTTCTCCTATTCATTTTTATTTCCCTTTTTTTAAATTAATAAACAAATTTCACAATCAGCTGTATAATGGACAAGTCTGCCGTCTGTACCATTAAATTTCGTCTGTCAGGGCTATTAGGCCGCGTGTGTCAATCAGTATGTCATTATCTTCATATACTCGTAATTGGAAACATGTTTTGGTCTTCAAGCAGACTTTAAATGGTTTATGTATGTATGTTGGCAAAATTCTTTGATTGAAATTTTGATAAAATTAAAGGAATTTCTTAATCATCATGTGATTTAGCTCTTAGTAATGTTCAAAATTGAACATTTTCGTTGCTACTCAAGGGCGGAGTGCAGCAATATATTTAAACCTTTCTTATATAGATATTTTACATATTAAGC